>NW_028181141.1:0-61000 GCF_964211825.1 Aythya ferina | reverse complement strand
TCCAAAACCCACAATCTACACTTTTCCACCACCATGAACACGGAAAACCCAACGAAACCCAACGGAGACCCCACAACACGTCAAAACACCCCAAAAAATAATGGGATCACTTCCAAAAACGAAAGAAAATCCCCCAAAACAATGGATCCACCCAAAAACCACCCTAAAATTATCTGATGTTCTCCAAAACCCACAATTTAACCTGTTCCTCCATGATGACCACGGAAAACCCAACAAAACCCAACGGAGACCACAAAACACGTCAAAAACCCCCAAAAAGAACTGCATCACCCCCAAAAAAACAGAGGAAAACCATAAAAACAGAAGAAATCCCCCAAAACCATAGATTCACCCCAAAAAAGAACAGGATCACCCCAAAAAAAGAAAGAAAAGCCCAAATACCATAGATCCACCCTAAAACAACCCTAGACCTACCTGATGTTCTCCAAAACACACAATTTACAATTTTACACCATGATGACCAACGAGAACGCAACAAAACCCAACGGAGAACCCCAGACACCTCAAAAATTTCCCAAAAAAGAACGGGACCACCCAAGAAACAGAAGGAAACCCCAAAAAACATGACTCTGCCCCAAAAGTCCCCCTAAACCTACCTGATTTTCTCCAAAAACCAACAATTTACACTTTTCCACCATGATGACCAACAAGAACCCAACTAAAACCAAATGGAGACCCCAAAACACGTCAAAAACAGGCCAAAAAAGAACTGCATCACCCAAAAAAAAAAACAGAAGAAAAGCCCAAAAACATTGAATCCACCCCAAAAGTCCCCTAAACCTACCTGATGTTCTCCAAAACCCACAATCTACAATTTTCCACCATGATGACCACCGAAAACCCAACGAAACCCAATGGAGACCACAGAATACGTCAAAAACACCCCAAGAAAGAACTGCATCACCACAAAAAACAGAAGAAAACCCCATATACCATGAATCCACCCAAAAATCCACCTAAACCTACCTGAAGTTCTCCAAAACCCACAATCTACACTTTTTCACCACGATGACAACGGAAAACCCAACAAACCCCATCAGAGACCCCAAAACACGACAAAAACACCCCAAAAAGAACAGAATCACCCCCAAAAAAACAGAAGAAAACCCCAAATACCATAGATCCAACACAAAAGTCCCCCTAAACCTACCTGAAGTTCTCCAAAACCCACAATCTAAACTTTTCCACCATGATGACCATGGAAAACACAACAAAACCCAACGGAGACCCCAAAACACGTCAAAAACACCCCCAAAAAAGAACGCGATCACTCCAAAAACAGAAGAAAACCATAAAAAACAGAAGAAATCCCCCAAAACCATAGATTCACCCAAAAAGAACAGGATCACCCCAAAAAAAGAAAGAAAAGCCCAAATACCATAGATCCACCCCAAAACAACCCTAAACCTACCTGATATTCTCCAAAACACACAATTTAAAATTTTACACCCATGATGACCAACGAGAACACAAAAAAACACAACGGAGAACCCCAAACACCTCAAAAATTTCCCAAAAAAGAACGGGACCACCCCAAGAAACAGAAGGAAACCCCAAAAAACATGACTCTGCCCCAAAAGTCCCCCTAAACCTACCTGATGCTCTCCAAAAATCCACAATTTACACTTTTCCACCATGATGACCAACAAGAACCCAACTAAAACCAAACGGAGACCTCAAACATGTCAAAAACACCCTAAAAAAGGAACTGCATCACCCCCAAAAAAAAAGAAAAGTCCAAATACCATGAATCCACCCCAAAAGTCCCCTAAACCTACCTGAAGTTCTCCAAAACCCACAATTTACACTTTTCCAACATGATGACCACGGAAAACCCAACGAAACCCAATGGAGACCCCACAACACGTCAAAAACACCCCAAAAAATAATGGGATCACTTCCAAAAACGAAAGAAAATCCCCCAAAACAATGGATCCACCCAAAAACCACCCTAAAATTATCTGATGTTCTCCAAAACCCACAATTTAACCTGTTCCTCCATGATGACCACGGAAAACCCAACGAAACCCAACGGAGACCACAAAACACGTCAAAAACACCCCAAAAAAGAACGGGATCAACACAAAATATGAAAGAAAACCCCAAAAGCCATAGATCCACCCCAAAAGTCCCCCTAAACCTACCTGATGTTCTCCAAATACCAAAGTCCACTCTCAACCACCAGAAAACCCATTAGGAACTCAATGAAACGCAACGGAAACACCAAAACACCTCAAAAACACCACAAAAGCGAACAGGATCAGAAGAAAAAACGTGATTTAACCCCCAAATAACCCTTAAACCTACCTCATGTTCTCCTAAATGTACAATCCACTCCCAACCACCAGAAAACCCAATGGAAACCCAACAAAACCCCAAAACATGTCAAAACCACCCCAAAATAAATGGATCATAAGAAAAAAAAAACAAAACTATGAATTTCCTCCCAAAACCAACCTAAACTCACTTGATCTTCTTCAAAACCCACAATCCACACCCATTTACCTTAACGACCAACGAGAACCCAACAGAATCCAACGGAGAACACAAAAACGTCAAAAACACCCCAAAAAAGAACTGGTTCAACCCAAAAAGAAAGAAAACCCAAAAGCCATAGATCCACACCAAAAATCCCCCTAAACCTACCTGTTGTTCTCCAAAACCCACAATTTACCATTTTCCACCATGATGACCACCGAAAACCCAACGAAACCCAATGGAGACCTCAAAACACGTCAAAAACACCCCAAAAAGTACTACATCACCCCAAAAACAGAAGAAAACCCCAAACGCCATAGATCCACCCCAAAAGTCGCCCTAAACCTACCTGAAGTTCTCCAAAACCCACAATCTACACTTTTCCACCATAATGAATAAGGAAAACCCAACGAAACCCATCAGAGACCCCAAAACACGTCAAAAACACACCAAACAAGAACAGAATCACCCCCAAAACTAGAAGAAAATCCCAAATACAATAGATCCACCCCAAAACCACCCTAAACCTACCTGATGTTCTCCAAAACTCACAATTTACAATTTTACACCATGATGACCAACGAGAACGCAACAAAACCCAACGGAGAACCCCAGACACCTCAAAAATTTCCAAAAAAGAACGGGACCACCCAAGAAACAGAAGGAAACCCCAAAAAACATGACTCTGCCCCAAAAGTCCCCCTAAACCTACCTGATTTTCTCCAAAAACCAACAATTTACACTTTTCCACCATGATGACCAACAAGAACCCAACTAAAACCAAACGGAGACCCCAAAACACGTCAAAAACAGGCCAAAAAAGAACTGCATCACCCAAAAAAAAAAACAGAAGAAAAGCCCAAAAACATTGAATCCACCCCAAAAGTCCCCTAAACCTACCTGATGTTCTCCAAAACCCACAATCTACAATTTTCCACCATGATGACCACCGAAAACCCAACGAAACCCAATGGAGACCACAGAATACGTCAAAAACACCCCAAGAAAGAACTGCATCACCACAAAAACAGAAGAAAACCCCATATACCATGAATCCACCCCAAAAATCCACCTAAACCTACCTGAAGTTCTCCAAAACCCACAATCTACACTTTTTCACCACGATGACAACGGAAAACCCAACAAACCCCATCAGAGACCCCAAAACACGACAAAAACACCCAAAAAAGAACAGAATCACCCCCAAAAAAACAGAAGAAAACCCCAAATACCATAGATCCAACACAAAAGTCCCCCTAAACCTACCTGAAGTTCTCCAAAACCCACAATCTAAACTTTTCCACCATGATGACCATGGAAAACACAACAAAACCCAACGGAGACCCCAAAACACGTCAAAAACACCCCCCAAAAAAGAACGCGATCACTCCAAAAACAGAAGAAAACCATAAAAAAAAGAAGAAATCCCCCAAAACCATAGATTCACCCCAAAAAAGAACAGGATCACCCAAAAAAAAGAAAGAAAAGCCCAAATAACATAGATCCACCCCAAAACAACCCTAAACCTACCTGATATTCTCCAAAACACACAATTTAAAATTTTACACCATGATGACCAACGAGAACACAAAAAAACACAACGGAGAACCCCAAACACCTCAAAAATTTCCCAAAAAAGAACGGGACCACCCCAAGAAACAGAAGGAAACCCCAAAAAACATGACTCTGCCCCAAAAGTCCCCCTAAACCTACCTGATGCTCTCCAAAAATCCACAATTTACACTTTTCCACCATGATGACCAACAAGAACCCAACTAAAACCAAACGGAGACCTCAAAACATGTCAAAAACACCCTAAAAAAGGAACTGCATCACCCCCAAAAAAAAGAAAAGTCCAAATACCATGAATCCACCCCAAAAGTCCCCTAAACCTACCTGAAGTTCTCCAAAACCCACAATTTAACCTGTTCCTCCATGATGACCACGGAAAACCCAACGAAACCCAACGGAGACCACAAAACACGTCAAAAACACCCCAAAAAAGAACGGGATCAACACAAAATATGAAAGAAAACCCCAAAAGCCATAGATCCACCCCAAAAGTCCCCCTAAACCTACCTGATGTTCTCCAAATCCCAAAGTCCACTCTCAACCACCAGAAAACCCATTAGGAACTCAATGAAACGCAACGGAAACACCAAAACACCTCAAAAACACCACAAAAGCGAACAGGATCAGAAGAAAAAACGTGATTTAACCCCCAAATAACCCTTAAACCTACCTCATGTTCTCCTAAATGTACAATCCACTCCCAACCACCAGAAAACCCAATGGAAACCCAACAAAACCCCAAAACATGTCAAAACCACCCCAAAATAAATGGATCATAAGAAAAAAAAAAAAACAAAACTATGAATTTCCTCCCAAAACCAACCTAAACTCACTTGATCTTCTTCAAAACCCACAATCCACACCCATTTACCTTAACGACCAACGAGAACCCAACAGAATCCAACGGAGAACACAAAAACGTCAAAAACACCCCAAAAAAGAACAGGTTCAACCCCAAAAAGAAAGAAAACCCCAAAAGCCATAGATCCACACCAAAAATCCCCCTAAACCTACCTGTTGTTCTCCAAAACCCACAATTTACCATTTTCCACCATGATGACCAACGAGAAGCCAACTAAATCCCAACGGAGACCCCAAAACACGTCAAAAACACCCCAAAAAAGAACGGGATCACACCCAAAACTGGAAGAAAATCCCCAAATACCATAGATCCACCCCAAAAACACCGTAAACCTACCTGAAGTTCTCCAAAACCCGCAATTTACAATTTTCCAACACCATGACCACAGAAAACTCAACGAAACACAACGGACACCCCAAAACACGTCAAAATCACCCCAAACAAGAAAGGCATCACCACAAAAACTGGAAGAAAATCCCCCAAAACCATGGATCCACCCCAAAACCACTCTAAACCTACCTGATGTTCTCCAAAACCCACAATTTACAATTTTACACCATGATGACCAAAGAGAACGCAACAAAACACAACGGAGAACCACAAACACCTCAAAAATTTCCCAAAAAAGAACGGGACCACCCCAAGAAACAGAAGGAAACCCCAAAAAACATGACTCTGCCCCAAAAGTCCCCCTAAACCTACCTGTTGTTCTCCAAAACCCACAACCTTCACTTTTCCACTACCATGACAATGGAAAACCCAGCAAAACATAAAGGACACCACAAAACACGTCAAAAACACCCCAAAAAAGAACTGCATCACCCAAAAAACAGAAGAAAAGCCCAAATACAATGAATCCACCCCAAAAGTACTCTAAACCTACCTGAAGTTCTCCAAAACCCACAATCTACACTTTTCCACCACCATGAACACGGAAAACCCAACGAAACCCAACGGAGACCCCACAACACGTCAAAAACACCCCAAAAAATAATGGGATCACTTCCAAAAACGAAAGAAAATCCCCCAAAACAATGGATCCACCCAAAAACCACCCTAAAATTATCTGATGTTCTCCAAAACCCACAATTTAACCTGTTCCTCCATGATGACCACGGAAAACCCAACAAAACCCAACGGAGACCACAAAACACGTCAAAAACACCCCAAAAAAGAACTGCATCACCCCCAAAAAAACAGAGGAAAACCATAAAAAACAGAAGAAATCCCCCAAAACCATAGATTCACCCCAAAAAAGAACAGGATCACCCCAAAAAAAGAAAGAAAAGCCCAAATACCATAGATCCACCCTAAAACAACCCTAGACCTACCTGATGTTCTCCAAAACACACAATTTACAATTTTACACCATGATGACCAACGAGAACGCAACAAAACCCAACGGAGAACCCCAGACACCTCAAAAATTTCCCAAAAAAGAACGGGACCACCCAAGAAACAGAAGGAAACCCCAAAAAACATGACTCTGCCCCAAAAGTCCCCCTAAACCTACCTGATTTTCTCCAAAAACCAACAATTTACACTTTTCCACCATGATGACCAACAAGAACCCAACTAAAACCAAACGGAGACCCCAAAACACGTCAAAAACAGGCCAAAAAAGAACTGCATCACCCAAAAAAAAAAACAGAAGAAAAGCCCAAAAACATTGAATCCACCCCAAAAGTCCCCTAAACCTACCTGATGTTCTCCAAAACCCACAATCTACAATTTTCCACCATGATGACCACCGAAAACCCAACGAAACCCAATGGAGACCACAGAATACGTCAAAAACACCCCAAGAAAGAACTGCATCACCACAAAAAACAGAAGAAAACCCCATATACCATGAATCCACCCCAAAAATCCACCTAAACCTACCTGAAGTTCTCCAAAACCCACAATCTACACTTTTTCACCACGATGACAACGGAAAACCCAACAAACCCCATCAGAGACCCCAAAACACGACAAAAACACCCCAAAAAAGAACAGAATCACCCCCAAAAAAACAGAAGAAAACCCCAAATACCATAGATCCAACACAAAAGTCCCCCTAAACCTACCTGAAGTTCTCCAAAACCCACAATCTAAACTTTTCCACCATGATGACCATGGAAAACACAACAAAACCCAACGGAGACCCCAAAACACGTCAAAAACACCCCAAAAAAGAACGCGATCACTCCAAAAACAGAAGAAAACCATAAAAAACAGAAGAAATCCCCCAAAACCATAGATTCACCCCAAAAAAGAACAGGATCACCCCAAAAAAAGAAAGAAAAGCCCAAATACCATAGATCCACCCCAAAACAACCCTAAACCTACCTGATATTCTCCAAAACACACAATTTAAAATTTTACACCATGATGACCAACGAGAACACAAAAAAACACAACGGAGAACCCCAAACACCTCAAAAATTTCCCAAAAAAGAACGGGACCACCCCAAGAAACAGAAGGAAACCCCAAAAAACATGACTCTGCCCCAAAAGTCCCCCTAAACCTACCTGATGCTCTCCAAAAATCCACAATTTACACTTTTCCACCATGATGACCAACAAGAACCCAACTAAAACCAAACGGAGACCTCAAAACATGTCAAAAACACCCTAAAAAAGGAACTGCATCACCCCCAAAAAAAAGAAAAGTCCAAATACCATGAATCCACCCCAAAAGTCCCCTAAACCTACCTGAAGTTCTCCAAAACCCACAATTTACACTTTTCCAACATGATGACCACGGAAAACCCAACGAAACCCAACGGAGACCCCACAACACGTCAAAAACACCCCAAAAAATAATGGGATCACTTCCAAAAACGAAAGAAAATCCCCCAAAACAATGGATCCACCCAAAAACCACCCTAAAATTATCTGATGTTCTCCAAAACCCACAATTTAACCTGTTCCGCCATGATGACCACGGAAAACCCAACGAAACCCAACGGAGACCACAAAACACGTCAAAAACACCCCAAAAAAGAACGGGATCAACACAAAATATGAAAGAAAACCCCAAAAGCCATAGATCCACCCCAAAAGTCCCCCTAAACCTACCTGATGTTCTCCAAATACCAAAGTCAACTCTCAACCACCAGAAAACCCATTTGGAACTCAATGAAACGCAACGGAAACACCAAAACACCTCAAAAACACCACAAAAGCGAACAGGATCAGAAGAAAAAACGTGATTTAACCCCCAAATAACCCTTAAACCTACCTCATGTTCTCCTAAATGTACAATCCACTCCCAACCACCAGAAAACCCAATGGAAACCCAACAAAACCCCAAAACATGTCAAAACCACCCCAAAATAAATGGATCATAAGAAAAAAAAAAAAACAAAACTATGAATTTCCTCCCAAAACCAACCTAAACTCACTTGATCTTCTTCAAAACCCACAATCCACACCCATTTACCTTAACGACCAACGAGAACCCAACAGAATCCAACGGAGAACACAAAAACGTCAAAAACACCCCAAAAAAGAACAGGTTCAACCCCAAAAAGAAAGAAAACCCCAAAAGCCATAGATCCACACCAAAAATCCCCCTAAACCTACCTGTTGTTCTCCAAAACCCACAATTTACCATTTTCCACCATGATGACCAACGAGAAGCCAACTAAATCCCAACGGAGACCCCAAAACACGTCAAAAACACCCCAAAAAAGAACGGGATCACACCCAAAACTGGAAGAAAATCCCCAAATACCATAGATCCACCCCAAAAACACCGTAAACCTACCTGAAGTTCTCCAAAACCCGCAATTTACAATTTTCCAACACCATGACCACAGAAAACTCAACGAAACACAACGGACACCCCAAAACACGTCAAAATCACCCCAAACAAGAAAGGCATCACCACAAAAACTGGAAGAAAATCCCCCAAAACCATGGATCCACCCCAAAACCACTCTAAACCTACCTGATGTTCTCCAAAACCCACAATTTACAATTTTACACCATGATGACCAAAGAGAACGCAACAAAACACAACGGAGAACCACAAACACCTCAAAAATTTCCCAAAAAAGAACGGGACCACCCCAAGAAACAGAAGGAAACCCCAAAAAACATGACTCTGCCCCAAAAGTCCCCCTAAACCTACCTGTTGTTCTCCAAAACCCACAACCTTCACTTTTCCACTACCATGACAATGGAAAACCCAGCAAAACATAACGGACACCACAAAACACGTCAAAAACACCCCAAAAAAGAACTGCATCACCCAAAAAACAGAAGAAAAGCCCAAATACAATGAATCCACCCCAAAAGTACTCTAAACCTACCTGAAGTTCTCCAAAACCCACAATCTACACTTTTCCACCACCATGAACACGGAAAACCCAACGAAACCCAACGGAGACCCCACAACACGTCAAAAACACCCCAAAAAATAATGGGATCACTTCCAAAAACGAAAGAAAATCCCCCAAAACAATGGATCCACCCAAAAACCACCCTAAAATTATCTGATGTTCTCCAAAACCCACAATTTAACCTGTTCCTCCATGATGACCACGGAAAACCCAACAAAACCCAACGGAGACCACAAAACACGTCAAAAACACCCCAAAAAAGAACTGCATCACCCCCAAAAAAACAGAGGAAAACCATAAAAAACAGAAGAAATCCCCCAAAACCATAGATTCACCCCAAAAAAGAACAGGATCACCCCAAAAAAAGAAAGAAAAGCCCAAATACCATAGATCCACCCTAAAACAACCCTAGACCTACCTGATGTTCTCCAAAACACACAATTTACAATTTTACACCATGATGACCAACGAGAACGCAACAAAACCCAACGGAGAACCCCAGACACCTCAAAAATTTCCCAAAAAAGAACGGGACCACCCAAGAAACAGAAGGAAACCCCAAAAAACATGACTCTGCCCCAAAAGTCCCCCTAAACCTACCTGATTTTCTCCAAAAACCAACAATTTACACTTTTCCACCATGATGACCAACAAGAACCCAACTAAAACCAAATGGAGACCCCAAAACACGTCAAAAACAGGCCAAAAAAGAACTGCATCACCCCAAAAAAAAAACAGAAGAAAAGCCCAAAAACATTGAATCCACCCCAAAAGTCCCCTAAACCTACCTGATGTTCTCCAAAACCCACAATCTACAATTTTCCACCATGATGACCACCGAAAACCCAACGAAACCCAATGGAGACCACAGAATACGTCAAAAACACCCCAAGAAAGAACTGCATCACCACAAAAAACAGAAGAAAACCCCATATACCATGAATCCACCCCAAAAATCCACCTAAACCTACCTGAAGTTCTCCAAAACCCACAATCTACACTTTTTCACCACGATGACAACGGAAAACCCAACAAACCCCATCAGAGACCCCAAAACACGACAAAAACACCCCAAAAAAGAACAGAATCACCCCCAAAAAAACAGAAGAAAACCCCAAATACCATAGATCCAACACAAAAGTCCCCCTAAACCTACCTGAAGTTCTCCAAAACCCACAATCTAAACTTTTCCACCATGATGACCATGGAAAACCCAACAAAACCCAACGGAGACCCCAAAACACGTCAAAAACACCCCAAAAAAGAACGCGATCACTCCAAAAACAGAAGAAAACCATAAAAAACAGAAGAAATCCCCCAAAACCATAGATTCACCCCAAAAAAGAACAGGATCACCCCAAAAAAAGAAAGAAAAGCCCAAATACCATAGATCCACCCCAAAACAACCCTAAACCTACCTGATATTCTCCAAAACACACAATTTAAAATTTTACACCATGATGACCAACGAGAACACAAAAAAACACAACGGAGAACCCCAAACACCTCAAAAATTTCCCAAAAAAGAACGGGACCACCCCAAGAAACAGAAGGAAACCCCAAAAAACATGACTCTGCCCCAAAAGTCCCCCTAAACCTACCTGATGCTCTCCAAAAATCCACAATTTACACTTTTCCACCATGATGACCAACAAGAACCCAACTAAAACCAAACGGAGACCTCAAAACATGTCAAAAACACCCTAAAAAAGGAACTGCATCACCCCCAAAAAAAAGAAAAGTCCAAATACCATGAATCCACCCCAAAAGTCCCCTAAACCTACCTGAAGTTCTCCAAAACCCACAATTTACACTTTTCCAACATGATGACCACGGAAAACCCAACGAAACCCAACGGAGACCCCACAACACGTCAAAAACACCCCAAAAAATAATGGGATCACTTCCAAAAACGAAAGAAAATCCCCCAAAACAATGGATCCACCCAAAAACCACCCTAAAATTATCTGATGTTCTCCAAAACCCACAATTTAACCTGTTCCGCCATGATGACCACGGAAAACCCAACGAAACCCAACGGAGACCACAAAACACGTCAAAAACACCCCAAAAAAGAACGGGATCAACACAAAATATGAAAGAAAACCCCAAAAGCCATAGATCCACCCCAAAAGTCCCCCTAAACCTACCTGATGTTCTCCAAATACCAAAGTCAACTCTCAACCACCAGAAAACCCATTTGGAACTCAATGAAACGCAACGGAAACACCAAAACACCTCAAAAACACCACAAAAGCGAACAGGATCAGAAGAAAAAACGTGATTTAACCCCCAAATAACCCTTAAACCTACCTCATGTTCTCCTAAATGTACAATCCACTCCCAACCACCAGAAAACCCAATGGAAACCCAACAAAACCCCAAAACATGTCAAAACCACCCCAAAATAAATGGATCATAAGAAAAAAAAAAAAACAAAACTATGAATTTCCTCCCAAAACCAACCTAAACTCACTTGATCTTCTTCAAAACCCACAATCCACACCCATTTACCTTAACGACCAACGAGAACCCAACAGAATCCAACGGAGAACACAAAAACGTCAAAAACACCCCAAAAAAGAACTGGTTCAACCCCAAAAAGAAAGAAAACCCCAAAAGCCATAGATCCACACCAAAAATCCCCCTAAACCTACCTGTTGTTCTCCAAAACCCACAATTTACCATTTTCCACCATGATGACCAACGAGAAGCCAACTAAATCCCAACGGAGACCCCAAAACACGTCAAAAACACCCCAAAAAAGAACGGGATCACACCCAAAACTGGAAGAAAATCCCCAAATACCATAGATCCACCCCAAAAACACCGTAAACCTACCTGAAGTTCTCCAAAACCCGCAATTTACAATTTTCCAACACCATGACCACAGAAAACTCAACGAAACACAACGGACACCCCAAAACACGTCAAAATCACCCCAAACAAGAAAGGCATCACCACAAAAACTGGAAGAAAATCCCCCAAAACCATGGATCCACCCCAAAACCACTCTAAACCTACCTGATGTTCTCCAAAACCCACAATTTACAATTTTACACCATGATGACCAAAGAGAACGCAACAAAACACAACGGAGAACCACAAACACCTCAAAAATTTCCCAAAAAAGAACGGGACCACCCCAAGAAACAGAAGGAAACCCCAAAAAACATGACTCTGCCCCAAAAGTCCCCCTAAACCTACCTGTTGTTCTCCAAAACCCACAACCTTCACTTTTCCACTACCATGACAATGGAAAACCCAGCAAAACATAACGGACACCACAAAACACGTCAAAAACACCCCAAAAAAGAACTGCATCACCCAAAAAACAGAAGAAAAGCCCAAATACAATGAATCCACCCCAAAAGTACTCTAAACCTACCTGAAGTTCTCCAAAACCCACAATCTACACTTTTCCACCACCATGAACACGGAAAACCCAACGAAACCCAACGGAGACCCCACAACACGTCAAAAACACCCCAAAAAATAATGGGATCACTTCCAAAAACGAAAGAAAATCCCCCAAAACAATGGATCCACCCAAAAACCACCCTAAAATTATCTGATGTTCTCCAAAACCCACAATTTAACCTGTTCCTCCATGATGACCACGGAAAACCCAACAAAACCCAACGGAGACCACAAAACACGTCAAAAACACCCCAAAAAAGAACTGCATCACCCCCAAAAAAACAGAGGAAAACCATAAAAAACAGAAGAAATCCCCCAAAACCATAGATTCACCCCAAAAAAGAACAGGATCACCCCAAAAAAAGAAAGAAAAGCCCAAATACCATAGATCCACCCTAAAACAACCCTAGACCTACCTGATGTTCTCCAAAACACACAATTTACAATTTTACACCATGATGACCAACGAGAACGCAACAAAACCCAACGGAGAACCCCAGACACCTCAAAAATTTCCCAAAAAAGAACGGGACCACCCAAGAAACAGAAGGAAACCCCAAAAAACATGACTCTGCCCCAAAAGTCCCCCTAAACCTACCTGATTTTCTCCAAAAACCAACAATTTACACTTTTCCACCATGATGACCAACAAGAACCCAACTAAAACCAAATGGAGACCCCAAAACACGTCAAAAACAGGCCAAAAAAGAACTGCATCACCCAAAAAAAAAAACAGAAGAAAAGCCCAAAAACATTGAATCCACCCCAAAAGTCCCCTAAACCTACCTGATGTTCTCCAAAACCCACAATCTACAATTTTCCACCATGATGACCACCGAAAACCCAACGAAACCCAATGGAGACCACAGAATACGTCAAAAACACCCCAAGAAAGAACTGCATCACCACAAAAAACAGAAGAAAACCCCATATACCATGAATCCACCCCAAAAATCCACCTAAACCTACCTGAAGTTCTCCAAAACCCACAATCTACACTTTTTCACCACGATGACAACGGAAAACCCAACAAACCCCATCAGAGACCCCAAAACACGACAAAAACACCCCAAAAAAGAACAGAATCACCCCCAAAAAAACAGAAGAAAACCCCAAATACCATAGATCCAACACAAAAGTCCCCCTAAACCTACCTGAAGTTCTCCAAAACCCACAATCTAAACTTTTCCACCATGATGACCATGGAAAACACAACAAAACCCAACGGAGACCCCAAAACACGTCAAAAACACCCCCAAAAAAGAACGCGATCACTCCAAAAACAGAAGAAAACCATAAAAAACAGAAGAAATCCCCCAAAACCATAGATTCACCCCAAAAAAGAACAGGATCACCCCAAAAAAAGAAAGAAAAGCCCAAATACCATAGATCCACCCCAAAACAACCCTAAACCTACCTGATATTCTCCAAAACACACAATTTAAAATTTTACACCATGATGACCAACGAGAACACAAAAAAACACAACGGAGAACCCCAAACACCTCAAAAATTTCCCAAAAAAGAACGGGACCACCCCAAGAAACAGAAGGAAACCCCAAAAAACATGACTCTGCCCCAAAAGTCCCCCTAAACCTACCTGATGCTCTCCAAAAATCCACAATTTACACTTTTCCACCATGATGACCAACAAGAACCCAACTAAAACCAAACGGAGACCTCAAAACATGTCAAAAACACCCTAAAAAAGGAACTGCATCACCCCCAAAAAAAAGAAAAGTCCAAATACCATGAATCCACCCCAAAAGTCCCCTAAACCTACCTGAAGTTCTCCAAAACCCACAATTTACACTTTTCCAACATGATGACCACGGAAAACCCAACGAAACCCAATGGAGACCCCACAACACGTCAAAAACACCCCAAAAAATAATGGGATCACTTCCAAAAACGAAAGAAAATCCCCCAAAACAATGGATCCACCCAAAAACCACCCTAAAATTATCTGATGTTCTCCAAAACCCACAATTTAACCTGTTCCTCCATGATGACCACGGAAAACCCAACGAAACCCAACGGAGACCACAAAACACGTCAAAAACACCCCAAAAAAGAACGGGATCAACACAAAATATGAAAGAAAACCCCAAAAGCCATAGATCCACCCCAAAAGTCCCCCTAAACCTACCTGATGTTCTCCAAATACCAAAGTCCACTCTCAACCACCAGAAAACCCATTAGGAACTCAATGAAACGCAACGGAAACACCAAAACACCTCAAAAACACCACAAAAGCGAACAGGATCAGAAGAAAAAACGTGATTTAACCCCCAAATAACCCTTAAACCTACCTCATGTTCTCCTAAATGTACAATCCACTCCCAACCACCAGAAAACCCAATGGAAACCCAACAAAACCCCAAAACATGTCAAAACCACCCCAAAATAAATGGATCATAAGAAAAAAAAAAAACAAAACTATGAATTTCCTCCCAAAACCAACCTAAACTCACTTGATCTTCTTCAAAACCCACAATCCACACCCATTTACCTTAACGACCAACGAGAACCCAACAGAATCCAACGGAGAACACAAAAACGTCAAAAACACCCCAAAAAAGAACTGGTTCAACCCCAAAAAGAAAGAAAACCCCAAAAGCCATAGATCCACACCAAAAATCCCCCTAAACCTACCTGTTGTTCTCCAAAACCCACAATTTACCATTTTCCACCATGATGACCACCGAAAACCCAACGAAACCCAATGGAGACCTCAAAACACGTCAAAAACACCCCAAAAAGTACTGCATCACCCCAAAAACAGAAGAAAACCCCAAACGCCATAGATCCACCCCAAAAGTCGCCCTAAACCTACCTGAAGTTCTCCAAAACCCACAATCTACACTTTTCCACCATAATGAATAAGGAAAACCCAACGAAACCCATCAGAGACCCCAAAACACGTCAAAAACACACCAAACAAGAACAGAATCACCCCCAAAACTAGAAGAAAATCCCAAATACAATAGATCCACCCCAAAACCACCCTAAACCTACCTGATGTTCTCCAAAACTCACAATTTACAATTTTACACCATGATGACCAACGAGAACGCAACAAAACCCAACGGAGAACCCCAGACACCTCAAAAATTTCCCAAAAAAGAACGGGACCACCCAAGAAACAGAAGGAAACCCCAAAAAACATGACTCTGCCCCAAAAGTCCCCCTAAACCTACCTGATTTTCTCCAAAAACCAACAATTTACACTTTTCCACCATGATGACCAACAAGAACCCAACTAAAACCAAACGGAGACCCCAAAACACGTCAAAAACAGGCCAAAAAAGAACTGCATCACCCAAAAAAAAAAACAGAAGAAAAGCCCAAAAACATTGAATCCACCCCAAAAGTCCCCTAAACCTACCTGATGTTCTCCAAAACCCACAATCTACAATTTTCCACCATGATGACCACCGAAAACCCAACGAAACCCAATGGAGACCACAGAATACGTCAAAAACACCCCAAGAAAGAACTGCATCACCACAAAAAACAGAAGAAAACCCCATATACCATGAATCCACCCCAAAAATCCACCTAAACCTACCTGAAGTTCTCCAAAACCCACAATCTACACTTTTTCACCACGATGACAACGGAAAACCCAACAAACCCCATCAGAGACCCCAAAACACGACAAAAACACCCCAAAAAAGAACAGAATCACCCCCAAAAAAACAGAAGAAAACCCCAAATACCATAGATCCAACACAAAAGTCCCCCTAAACCTACCTGAAGTTCTCCAAAACCCACAATCTAAACTTTTCCACCATGATGACCATGGAAAACACAACAAAACCCAACGGAGACCCCAAAACACGTCAAAAACACCCCCAAAAAAGAACGCGATCACTCCAAAAACAGAAGAAAACCATAAAAAAAAGAAGAAATCCCCCAAAACCATAGATTCACCCCAAAAAAGAACAGGATCACCCAAAAAAAAGAAAGAAAAGCCCAAATAACATAGATCCACCCCAAAACAACCCTAAACCTACCTGATATTCTCCAAAACACACAATTTAAAATTTTACACCATGATGACCAACGAGAACACAAAAAAACACAACGGAGAACCCCAAACACCTCAAAAATTTCCCAAAAAAGAACGGGACCACCCCAAGAAACAGAAGGAAACCCCAAAAAACATGACTCTGCCCCAAAAGTCCCCCTAAACCTACCTGATGCTCTCCAAAAATCCACAATTTACACTTTTCCACCATGATGACCAACAAGAACCCAACTAAAACCAAACGGAGACCTCAAAACATGTCAAAAACACCCTAAAAAAGGAACTGCATCACCCCCAAAAAAAAGAAAAGTCCAAATACCATGAATCCACCCCAAAAGTCCCCTAAACCTACCTGAAGTTCTCCAAAACCCACAATTTAACCTGTTCCTCCATGATGACCACGGAAAACCCAACGAAACCCAACGGAGACCACAAAACACGTCAAAAACACCCCAAAAAAGAACGGGATCAACACAAAATATGAAAGAAAACCCCAAAAGCCATAGATCCACCCCAAAAGTCCCCCTAAACCTACCTGATGTTCTCCAAATCCCAAAGTCCACTCTCAACCACCAGAAAACCCATTAGGAACTCAATGAAACGCAACGGAAACACCAAAACACCTCAAAAACACCACAAAAGCGAACAGGATCAGAAGAAAAAACGTGATTTAACCCCCAAATAACCCTTAAACCTACCTCATGTTCTCCTAAATGTACAATCCACTCCCAACCACCAGAAAACCCAATGGAAACCCAACAAAACCCCAAAACATGTCAAAACCACCCCAAAATAAATGGATCATAAGAAAAAAAAAAAACAAAACTATGAATTTCCTCCCAAAACCAACCTAAACTCACTTGATCTTCTTCAAAACCCACAATCCACACCCATTTACCTTAACGACCAACGAGAACCCAACAGAATCCAACGGAGAACACAAAAACGTCAAAAACACCCCAAAAAAGAACTGGTTCAACCCCAAAAAGAAAGAAAACCCCAAAAGCCATAGATCCACACCAAAAATCCCCCTAAACCTACCTGTTGTTCTCCAAAACCCACAATTTACCATTTTCCACCATGATGACCAACGAGAAGCCAACTAAATCCCAACGGAGACCCCAAAACACGTCAAAAACACCCCAAAAAAGAACGGGATCACACCCAAAACTGGAAGAAAATCCCCAAATACCATAGATCCACCCCAAAAACACCGTAAACCTACCTGAAGTTCTCCAAAACCCGCAATTTACAATTTTCCAACACCATGACCACAGAAAACTCAACGAAACACAACGGACACCCCAAAACACGTCAAAATCACCCCAAACAAGAAAGGCATCACCACAAAAACTGGAAGAAAATCCCCCAAAACCATGGATCCACCCCAAAACCACTCTAAACCTACCTGATGTTCTCCAAAACCCACAATTTACAATTTTACACCATGATGACCAAAGAGAACGCAACAAAACACAACGGAGAACCACAAACACCTCAAAAATTTCCCAAAAAAGAACGGGACCACCCCAAGAAACAGAAGGAAACCCCAAAAAACATGACTCTGCCCCAAAAGTCCCCCTAAACCTACCTGTTGTTCTCCAAAACCCACAACCTTCACTTTTCCACTACCATGACAATGGAAAACCCAGCAAAACATAACGGACACCACAAAACACGTCAAAAACACCCCAAAAAAGAACTGCATCACCCAAAAAACAGAAGAAAAGCCCAAATACAATGAATCCACCCCAAAAGTACTCTAAACCTACCTGAAGTTCTCCAAAACCCACAATCTACACTTTTCCACCACCATGAACACGGAAAACCCAACGAAACCCAAC
This sequence comes from Aythya ferina, assembly GCF_964211825.1. Classification (NCBI taxonomy): domain Eukaryota; kingdom Metazoa; phylum Chordata; class Aves; order Anseriformes; family Anatidae; genus Aythya; species Aythya ferina. Next base: position 42,439 of record NW_028181141.1, on the reverse strand, counting down.
GGAGACCCCACAACACGTCAAAAACACCCCAAAAAATAATGGGATCACTTCCAAAAACGAAAGAAAATCCCCCAAAACAATGGATCCACCCAAAAACCACCCTAAAATTATCTGATGTTCTCCAAAACCCACAATTTAACCTGTTCCTCCATGATGACCACGGAAAACCCAACGAAACCCAACGGAGACCACAAAACACGTCAAAAACACCCCAAAAAAGAACTGCATCACCCCCAAAAAAACAGAGGAAAACCATAAAAAACAGAAGAAATCCCCCAAAACCATAGATTCACCCCAAAAAAGAACAGGATCACCCCAAAAAAAGAAAGAAAAGCCCAAATACCATAGATCCACCCTAAAACAACCCTAGACCTACCTGATGTTCTCCAAAACACACAATTTACAATTTTACACCATGATGACCAACGAGAACGCAACAAAACCCAACGGAGAACCCCAGACACCTCAAAAATTTCCCAAAAAAGAACGGGACCACCCAAGAAACAGAAGGAAACCCCAAAAAACATGACTCTGCCCCAAAAGTCCCCCTAAACCTACCTGATTTTCTCCAAAAACCAACAATTTACACTTTTCCACCATGATGACCAACAAGAACCCAACTAAAACCAAATGGAGACCCCAAAACACGTCAAAAACAGGCCAAAAAAGAACTGCATCACCCAAAAAAAAAACAGAAGAAAAGCCCAAAAACATTGAATCCACCCCAAAAGTCCCCTAAACCTACCTGATGTTCTCCAAAACCCACAATCTACAATTTTCCACCATGATGACCACCGAAAACCCAACGAAACCCAATGGAGACCACAGAATACGTCAAAAACACCCCAAGAAAGAACTGCATCACCCAAAAAACAGAAGAAAAGCCCAAATACCATAGATCCAACACAAAAGTCCCCCTAAACCTACCTGAAGTTCTCCAAAACCCACAATCTACACTTTTCCACCACAATGACCACGGAAAACACAACAAAACCCAACGGAGACCCCAAAACACGTCAAAAACACCCCAAAAAAGAACGGGATCAACACAAAATATGAAAGAAAACCCCAAAAGCCATAGATCCACCCCAAAAGTCCCCCTAAACCTACCTGATGTTCTCCAAATCCCAAAGTCCACTCTCAACCACCAGAAAACCCATTAGGAACTCAATGAAACGCAACGGAAACACCAAAACACCTCAAAAACACCACAAAAGCGAACAGGATCAGAAGAAAAAACGTGATTTAACCCCCAAATAACCCTTAAACCTACCTCATGTTCTCCTAAATGTACAATCCACTCCCAACCACCAGAAAACCCAATGGAAACCCAACAAAACCCCAAAACATGTCAAAACCACCCCAAAATAAATGGATCATAAGAAAAAAAAAAAAACAAAACTATGAATTTCCTCCCAAAACCAACCTAAACTCACTTGATCTTCTTCAAAACCCACAATCCACACCCATTTACCTTAACGACCAACGAGAACCCAACAGAATCCAACGGAGAACACAAAAACGTCAAAAACACCCCAAAAAAGAACAGGTTCAACCCCAAAAAGAAAGAAAACCCCAAAAGCCATAGATCCACACCAAAAATCCCCCTAAACCTACCTGTTGTTCTCCAAAACCCACAATTTACCATTTTCCACCATGATGACCAACGAGAAGCCAACTAAATCCCAACGGAGACCCCAAAACACGTCAAAAACACCCCAAAAAAGAACGGGATCACACCCAAAACTGGAAGAAAATCCCCAAATACCATAGATCCACCCCAAAAACACCGTAAACCTACCTGAAGTTCTCCAAAACCCGCAATTTACAATTTTCCAACACCATGACCACAGAAAACTCAACGAAACACAACGGACACCCCAAAACACGTCAAAATCACCCCAAACAAGAAAGGCATCACCACAAAAACTGGAAGAAAATCCCCCAAAACCATGGATCCACCCCAAAACCACTCTAAACCTACCTGATGTTCTCCAAAACCCACAATTTACAATTTTACACCATGATGACCAAAGAGAACGCAACAAAACACAACGGAGAACCACAAACACCTCAAAAATTTCCCAAAAAAGAACGGGACCACCCCAAGAAACAGAAGGAAACCCCAAAAAACATGACTCTGCCCCAAAAGTCCCCCTAAACCTACCTGTTGTTCTCCAAAACCCACAACCTTCACTTTTCCACTACCATGACAATGGAAAACCCAGCAAAACATAACGGACACCACAAAACACGTCAAAAACACCCCAAAAAAGAACTGCATCACCCAAAAAACAGAAGAAAAGCCCAAATACAATGAATCCACCCCAAAAGTACTCTAAACCTACCTGAAGTTCTCCAAAACCCACAATCTACACTTTTCCACCACCATGAACACGGAAAACCCAACGAAACCCAACGGAGACCCCACAACACGTCAAAAACACCCCAAAAAATAATGGGATCACTTCCAAAAACGAAAGAAAATCCCCCAAAACAATGGATCCACCCAAAAACCACCCTAAAATTATCTGATGTTCTCCAAAACCCACAATTTAACCTGTTCCTCCATGATGACCACGGAAAACCCAACGAAACCCAACGGAGACCACAAAACACGTCAAAAACACCCCAAAAAAGAACTGCATCACCCCCAAAAAAACAGAGGAAAACCATAAAAAACAGAAGAAATCCCCCAAAACCATAGATTCACCCCAAAAAAGAACAGGATCACCCCAAAAAAAGAAAGAAAAGCCCAAATACCATAGATCCACCCTAAAACAACCCTAGACCTACCTGATGTTCTCCAAAACACACAATTTACAATTTTACACCATGATGACCAACGAGAACGCAACAAAACCCAACGGAGAACCCCAGACACCTCAAAAATTTCCCAAAAAAGAACGGGACCACCCAAGAAACAGAAGGAAACCCCAAAAAACATGACTCTGCCCCAAAAGTCCCCCTAAACCTACCTGATTTTCTCCAAAAACCAACAATTTACACTTTTCCACCATGATGACCAACAAGAACCCAACTAAAACCAAATGGAGACCCCAAAACACGTCAAAAACAGGCCAAAAAAGAACTGCATCACCCAAAAAAAAAAACAGAAGAAAAGCCCAAAAACATTGAATCCACCCCAAAAGTCCCCTAAACCTACCTGATGTTCTCCAAAACCCACAATCTACAATTTTCCACCATGATGACCACCGAAAACCCAACGAAACCCAATGGAGACCACAGAATACGTCAAAAACACCCCAAGAAAGAACTGCATCACCACAAAAAACAGAAGAAAACCCCATATACCATGAATCCACCCCAAAAATCCACCTAAACCTACCTGAAGTTCTCCAAAACCCACAATCTACACTTTTTCACCACGATGACAACGGAAAACCCAACAAACCCCATCAGAGACCCCAAAACACGACAAAAACACCCCAAAAAAGAACAGAATCACCCCCAAAAAAACAGAAGAAAACCCCAAATACCATAGATCCAACACAAAAGTCCCCCTAAACCTACCTGAAGTTCTCCAAAACCCACAATCTAAACTTTTCCACCATGATGACCATGGAAAACACAACAAAACCCAACGGAGACCCCAAAACACGTCAAAAACACCCCCAAAAAAGAACGCGATCACTCCAAAAACAGAAGAAAACCATAAAAAAAAGAAGAAATCCCCCAAAACCATAGATTCACCCCAAAAAAGAACAGGATCACCCAAAAAAAAGAAAGAAAAGCCCAAATAACATAGATCCACCCCAAAACAACCCTAAACCTACCTGATATTCTCCAAAACACACAATTTAAAATTTTACACCATGATGACCAACGAGAACACAAAAAAACACAACGGAGAACCCCAAACACCTCAAAAATTTCCCAAAAAAGAACGGGACCACCCCAAGAAACAGAAGGAAACCCCAAAAAACATGACTCTGCCCCAAAAGTCCCCCTAAACCTACCTGATGCTCTCCAAAAATCCACAATTTACACTTTTCCACCATGATGACCAACAAGAACCCAACTAAAACCAAACGGAGACCTCAAAACATGTCAAAAACACCCTAAAAAAGGAACTGCATCACCCCCAAAAAAAAGAAAAGTCCAAATACCATGAATCCACCCCAAAAGTCCCCTAAACCTACCTGAAGTTCTCCAAAACCCACAATTTAACCTGTTCCTCCATGATGACCACGGAAAACCCAACGAAACCCAACGGAGACCACAAAACACGTCAAAAACACCCCAAAAAAGAACGGGATCAACACAAAATATGAAAGAAAACCCCAAAAGCCATAGATCCACCCCAAAAGTCCCCCTAAACCTACCTGATGTTCTCCAAATCCCAAAGTCCACTCTCAACCACCAGAAAACCCATTAGGAACTCAATGAAACGCAACGGAAACACCAAAACACCTCAAAAACACCACAAAAGCGAACAGGATCAGAAGAAAAAACGTGATTTAACCCCCAAATAACCCTTAAACCTACCTCATGTTCTCCTAAATGTACAATCCACTCCCAACCACCAGAAAACCCAATGGAAACCCAACAAAACCCCAAAACATGTCAAAACCACCCCAAAATAAATGGATCATAAGAAAAAAAAAAAACAAAACTATGAATTTCCTCCCAAAACCAACCTAAACTCACTTGATCTTCTTCAAAACCCACAATCCACACCCATTTACCTTAACGACCAACGAGAACCCAACAGAATCCAACGGAGAACACAAAAACGTCAAAAACACCCCAAAAAAGAACTGGTTCAACCCCAAAAAGAAAGAAAACCCCAAAAGCCATAGATCCACACCAAAAATCCCCCTAAACCTACCTGTTGTTCTCCAAAACCCACAATTTACCATTTTCCACCATGATGACCAACGAGAAGCCAACTAAATCCCAACGGAGACCCCAAAACACGTCAAAAACACCCCAAAAAAGAACGGGATCACACCCAAAACTGGAAGAAAATCCCCAAATACCATAGATCCACCCCAAAAACACCGTAAACCTACCTGAAGTTCTCCAAAACCCGCAATTTACAATTTTCCAACACCATGACCACAGAAAACTCAACGAAACACAACGGACACCCCAAAACACGTCAAAATCACCCCAAACAAGAAAGGCATCACCACAAAAACTGGAAGAAAATCCCCCAAAACCATGGATCCACCCCAAAACCACTCTAAACCTACCTGATGTTCTCCAAAACCCACAATTTACAATTTTACACCATGATGACCAAAGAGAACGCAACAAAACACAACGGAGAACCACAAACACCTCAAAAATTTCCCAAAAAAGAACGGGACCACCCCAAGAAACAGAAGGAAACCCCAAAAAACATGACTCTGCCCCAAAAGTCCCCCTAAACCTACCTGTTGTTCTCCAAAACCCACAACCTTCACTTTTCCACTACCATGACAATGGAAAACCCAGCAAAACATAACGGACACCACAAAACACGTCAAAAACACCCCAAAAAAGAACTGCATCACCCAAAAAACAGAAGAAAAGCCCAAATACAATGAATCCACCCCAAAAGTACTCTAAACCTACCTGAAGTTCTCCAAAACCCACAATCTACACTTTTCCACCACCATGAACACGGAAAACCCAACGAAACCCAACGGAGACCCCACAACACGTCAAAAACACCCCAAAAAATAATGGGATCACTTCCAAAAACGAAAGAAAATCCCCCAAAACAATGGATCCACCCAAAAACCACCCTAAAATTATCTGATGTTCTCCAAAACCCACAATTTAACCTGTTCCTCCATGATGACCACGGAAAACCCAACGAAACCCAACGGAGACCACAAAACACGTCAAAAACACCCCAAAAAAGAACTGCATCACCCCCAAAAAAACAGAGGAAAACCATAAAAAACAGAAGAAATCCCCCAAAACCATAGATTCACCCCAAAAAAGAACAGGATCACCCCAAAAAAAGAAAGAAAAGCCCAAATACCATAGATCCACCCTAAAACAACCCTAGACCTACCTGATGTTCTCCAAAACACACAATTTACAATTTTACACCATGATGACCAACGAGAACGCAACAAAACCCAACGGAGAACCCCAGACACCTCAAAAATTTCCCAAAAAAGAACGGGACCACCCAAGAAACAGAAGGAAACCCCAAAAAACATGACTCTGCCCCAAAAGTCCCCCTAAACCTACCTGATTTTCTCCAAAAACCAACAATTTACACTTTTCCACCATGATGACCAACAAGAACCCAACTAAAACCAAATGGAGACCCCAAAACACGTCAAAAACAGGCCAAAAAAGAACTGCATCACCCAAAAAAAAAACAGAAGAAAAGCCCAAAAACATTGAATCCACCCCAAAAGTCCCCTAAACCTACCTGATGTTCTCCAAAACCCACAATCTACAATTTTCCACCATGATGACCACCGAAAACCCAACGAAACCCAATGGAGACCACAGAATACGTCAAAAACACCCCAAGAAAGAACTGCATCACCCAAAAAACAGAAGAAAAGCCCAAATACCATAGATCCAACACAAAAGTCCCCCTAAACCTACCTGAAGTTCTCCAAAACCCACAATCTACACTTTTCCACCACAATGACCACGGAAAACACAACAAAACCCAACGGAGACCCCAAAACACGTCAAAAACACCCCAAAAAAGAACGGGATCAACACAAAATATGAAAGAAAACCCCAAAAGCCATAGATCCACCCCAAAAGTCCCCCTAAACCTACCTGATGTTCTCCAAATCCCAAAGTCCACTCTCAACCACCAGAAAACCCATTAGGAACTCAATGAAACGCAACGGAAACACCAAAACACCTCAAAAACACCACAAAAGCGAACAGGATCAGAAGAAAAAACGTGATTTAACCCCCAAATAACCCTTAAACCTACCTCATGTTCTCCTAAATGTACAATCCACTCCCAACCACCAGAAAACCCAATGGAAACCCAACAAAACCCCAAAACATGTCAAAACCACCCCAAAATAAATGGATCATAAGAAAAAAAAAAAAACAAAACTATGAATTTCCTCCCAAAACCAACCTAAACTCACTTGATCTTCTTCAAAACCCACAATCCACACCCATTTACCTTAACGACCAACGAGAACCCAACAGAATCCAACGGAGAACACAAAAACGTCAAAAACACCCCAAAAAAGAACAGGTTCAACCCCAAAAAGAAAGAAAACCCCAAAAGCCATAGATCCACACCAAAAATCCCCCTAAACCTACCTGTTGTTCTCCAAAACCCACAATTTACCATTTTCCACCATGATGACCAACGAGAAGCCAACTAAATCCCAACGGAGACCCCAAAACACGTCAAAAACACCCCAAAAAAGAACGGGATCACACCCAAAACTGGAAGAAAATCCCCAAATACCATAGATCCACCCCAAAAACACCGTAAACCTACCTGAAGTTCTCCAAAACCCGCAATTTACAATTTTCCAACACCATGACCACAGAAAACTCAACGAAACACAACGGACACCCCAAAACACGTCAAAATCACCCCAAACAAGAAAGGCATCACCACAAAAACTGGAAGAAAATCCCCCAAAACCATGGATCCACCCCAAAACCACTCTAAACCTACCTGATGTTCTCCAAAACCCACAATTTACAATTTTACACCATGATGACCAAAGAGAACGCAACAAAACACAACGGAGAACCACAAACACCTCAAAAATTTCCCAAAAAAGAACGGGACCACCCCAAGAAACAGAAGGAAACCCCAAAAAACATGACTCTGCCCCAAAAGTCCCCCTAAACCTACCTGTTGTTCTCCAAAACCCACAACCTTCACTTTTCCACTACCATGACAATGGAAAACCCAGCAAAACATAACGGACACCACAAAACACGTCAAAAACACCCCAAAAAAGAACTGCATCACCCAAAAAACAGAAGAAAAGCCCAAATACAATGAATCCACCCCAAAAGTACTCTAAACCTACCTGAAGTTCTCCAAAACCCACAATCTACACTTTTCCACCACCATGAACACGGAAAACCCAACGAAACCCAACGGAGACCCCACAACACGTCAAAAACACCCCAAAAAATAATGGGATCACTTCCAAAAACGAAAGAAAATCCCCCAAAACAATGGATCCACCCAAAAACCACCCTAAAATTATCTGATGTTCTCCAAAACCCACAATTTAACCTGTTCCTCCATGATGACCACGGAAAACCCAACGAAACCCAACGGAGACCACAAAACACGTCAAAAACACCCCAAAAAAGAACTGCATCACCCCCAAAAAAACAGAGGAAAACCATAAAAAACAGAAGAAATCCCCCAAAACCATAGATTCACCCCAAAAAAGAACAGGATCACCCCAAAAAAAGAAAGAAAAGCCCAAATACCATAGATCCACCCTAAAACAACCCTAGACCTACCTGATGTTCTCCAAAACACACAATTTACAATTTTACACCATGATGACCAACGAGAACGCAACAAAACCCAACGGAGAACCCCAGACACCTCAAAAATTTCCCAAAAAAGAACGGGACCACCCAAGAAACAGAAGGAAACCCCAAAAAACATGACTCTGCCCCAAAAGTCCCCCTAAACCTACCTGATTTTCTCCAAAAACCAACAATTTACACTTTTCCACCATGATGACCAACAAGAACCCAACTAAAACCAAATGGAGACCCCAAAACACGTCAAAAACAGGCCAAAAAAGAACTGCATCACCCAAAAAAAAAAACAGAAGAAAAGCCCAAAAACATTGAATCCACCCCAAAAGTCCCCTAAACCTACCTGATGTTCTCCAAAACCCACAATCTACAATTTTCCACCATGATGACCACCGAAAACCCAACGAAACCCAATGGAGACCACAGAATACGTCAAAAACACCCCAAGAAAGAACTGCATCACCACAAAAAACAGAAGAAAACCCCATATACCATGAATCCACCCCAAAAATCCACCTAAACCTACCTGAAGTTCTCCAAAACCCACAATCTACACTTTTTCACCACGATGACAACGGAAAACCCAACAAACCCCATCAGAGACCCCAAAACACGACAAAAACACCCCAAAAAAGAACAGAATCACCCCCAAAAAAACAGAAGAAAACCCCAAATACCATAGATCCAACACAAAAGTCCCCCTAAACCTACCTGAAGTTCTCCAAAACCCACAATCTAAACTTTTCCACCATGATGACCATGGAAAACACAACAAAACCCAACGGAGACCCCAAAACACGTCAAAAACACCCCCAAAAAAGAACGCGATCACTCCAAAAACAGAAGAAAACCATAAAAAACAGAAGAAATCCCCCAAAACCATAGATTCACCCCAAAAAAGAACAGGATCACCCCAAAAAAAGAAAGAAAAGCCCAAATACCATAGATCCACCCCAAAACAACCCTAAACCTACCTGATATTCTCCAAAACACACAATTTAAAATTTTACACCATGATGACCAACGAGAACACAAAAAAACACAACGGAGAACCCCAAACACCTCAAAAATTTCCCAAAAAAGAACGGGACCACCCCAAGAAACAGAAGGAAACCCCAAAAAACATGACTCTGCCCCAAAAGTCCCCCTAAACCTACCTGATGCTCTCCAAAAATCCACAATTTACACTTTTCCACCATGATGACCAACAAGAACCCAACTAAAACCAAACGGAGACCTCAAAACATGTCAAAAACACCCTAAAAAAGGAACTGCATCACCCCCCAAAAAAAGAAAAGTCCAAATACCATGAATCCACCCCAAAAGTCCCCTAAACCTACCTGAAGTTCTCCAAAACCCACAATTTACACTTTTCCAACATGATGACCACGGAAAACCCAACGAAACCCAACGGAGACCCCACAACACGTCAAAAACACCCCAAAAAATAATGGGATCACTTCCAAAAACGAAAGAAAATCCCCCAAAACAATGGATCCACCCAAAAACCACCCTAAAATTATCTGATGTTCTCCAAAACCCACAATTTAACCTGTTCCTCCATGATGACCACGGAAAACACAACAAAACCCAACGGAGACCACAAAACACGTCAAAAACACCCCAAAAAAGAACGGGATCAACACAAAATATGAAAGAAAACCCCAAAAGCCATAGATCCACCCCAAAAGTCCCCCTAAACCTACCTGATGTTCTCCAAATACCAAAGTCCACTCTCAACCACCAGAAAACCCATTAGGAACTCAATGAAACGCAACGGAAACACCAAAACACCTCAAAAACACCACAAAAGCGAACAGGATCAGAAGAAAAAACGTGATTTAACCCCCAAATAACCCTTAAACCTACCTCATGTTCTCCTAAATGTACAATCCACTCCCAACCACCAGAAAACCCAATGGAAACCCAACAAAACCCCAAAACATGTCAAAACCACCCCAAAATAAATGGATCATAAGAAAAAAAAAAAAACAAAACTATGAATTTCCTCCCAAAACCAACCTAAACTCACTTGATCTTCTTCAAAACCCACAATCCACACCCATTTACCTTAACGACCAACGAGAACCCAACAGAATCCAACGGAGAACACAAAAACGTCAAAAACACCCCAAAAAAGAACTGGTTCAACCCCAAAAAGAAAGAAAACCCCAAAAGCCATAGATCCACACCAAAAATCCCCCTAAACCTACCTGTTGTTCTCCAAAACCCACAATTTACCATTTTCCACCATGATGACCAACGAGAAGCCAACTAAATCCCAACGGAGACCCCAAAACACGTCAAAAACACCCCAAAAAAGAACGGGATCACACCCAAAACTGGAAGAAAATCCCCAAATACCATAGATCCACCCCAAAAACACCGTAAACCTACCTGAAGTTCTCCAAAACCCGCAATTTACAATTTTCCAACACCATGACCACAGAAAACTCAACGAAACACAACGGACACCCCAAAACACGTCAAAATCACCCCAAACAAGAAAGGCATCACCACAAAAACTGGAAGAAAATCCCCCAAAACCATGGATCCACCCCAAAACCACTCTAAACCTACCTGATGTTCTCCAAAACCCACAATTTACAATTTTACACCATGATGACCAAAGAGAACGCAACAAAACACAACGGAGAACCACAAACACCTCAAAAATTTCCCAAAAAAGAACGGGACCACCCCAAGAAACAGAAGGAAACCCCAAAAAACATGACTCTGCCCCAAAAGTCCCCCTAAACCTACCTGTTGTTCTCCAAAACCCACAACCTTCACTTTTCCACTACCATGACAATGGAAAACCCAGCAAAACATAACGGACACCACAAAACACGTCAAAAACACCCCAAAAAAGAACTGCATCACCCAAAAAACAGAAGAAAAGCCCAAATACAATGAATCCACCCCAAAAGTACTCTAAACCTACCTGAAGTTCTCCAAAACCCACAATCTACACTTTTCCACCACCATGAACACGGAAAACCCAACGAAACCCAACGGAGACCCCACAACACGTCAAAAACACCCCAAAAAATAATGGGATCACTTCCAAAAACGAAAGAAAATCCCCCAAAACAATGGATCCACCCAAAAACCACCCTAAAATTATCTGATGTTCTCCAAAACCCACAATTTAACCTGTTCCTCCATGATGACCACGGAAAACCCAACAAAACCCAACGGAGACCACAAAACACGTCAAAAACACCCCAAAAAAGAACTGCATCACCCCCAAAAAAACAGAGGAAAACCATAAAAAACAGAAGAAATCCCCCAAAACCATAGATTCACCCCAAAAAAGAACAGGATCACCCCAAAAAAAGAAAGAAAAGCCCAAATACCATAGATCCACCCTAAAACAACCCTAGACCTACCTGATGTTCTCCAAAACACACAATTTACAATTTTACACCATGATGACCAACGAGAACGCAACAAAACCCAACGGAGAACCCCAGACACCTCAAAAATTTCCCAAAAAAGAACGGGACCACCCAAGAAACAGAAGGAAACCCCAAAAAACATGACTCTGCCCCAAAAGTCCCCCTAAACCTACCTGATTTTCTCCAAAAACCAACAATTTACACTTTTCCACCATGATGACCAACAAGAACCCAACTAAAACCAAATGGAGACCCCAAAACACGTCAAAAACAGGCCAAAAAAGAACTGCATCACTCAAAAAAAAACAGAAGAAAAGCCCAAAAACATTGAATCCACCCCAAAAGTCCCCTAAACCTACCTGATGTTCTCCAAAACCCACAATCTACAATTTTCCACCATGATGACCACCGAAAACCCAACGAAACCCAATGGAGACCACAGAATACGTCAAAAACACCCCAAGAAAGAACTGCATCACCACAAAAAACAGAAGAAAACCCCATATACCATGAATCCACCCCAAAAATCCACCTAAACCTACCTGAAGTTCTCCAAAACCCACAATCTACACTTTTTCACCACGATGACAACGGAAAACCCAACAAACCCCATCAGAGACCCCAAAACACGACAAAAACACCCCAAAAAAGAACAGAATCACCCCAAAAAAAGAAAGAAAAGCCCAAATACCATAGATCCACCCCAAAACAACCCTAAACCTACCTGATATTCTCCAAAACACACAATTTAAAATTTTACACCATGATGACCAACGAGAACACAAAAAAACACAACGGAGAACCCCAAACACCTCAAAAATTTCCCAAAAAAGAACGGGACCACCCCAAGAAACAGAAGGAAACCCCAAAAAACATGACTCTGCCCCAAAAGTCCCCCTAAACCTACCTGATGCTCTCCAAAAATCCACAATTTACACTTTTCCACCATGATGACCAACAAGAACCCAACTAAAACCAAACGGAGACCTCAAAACATGTCAAAAACACCCTAAAAAAGGAACTGCATCACCCCCCAAAAAAAGAAAAGTCCAAATACCATGAATCCACCCCAAAAGTCCCCTAAACCTACCTGAAGTTCTCCAAAACCCACAATTTACACTTTTCCAACATGATGACCACGGAAAACCCAACGAAACCCAACGGAGACCCCACAACACGTCAAAAACACCCCAAAAAATAATGGGATCACTTCCAAAAACGAAAGAAAATCCCCCAAAACAATGGATCCACCCAAAAACCACCCTAAAATTATCTGATGTTCTCCAAAACCCACAATTTAACCTGTTCCTCCATGATGACCACGGAAAACCCAACGAAACCCAACGGAGACCCCACAACACGTCAAAAACACCCCAAAAAAGAACGGGATCAACACAAAATATGAAAGAAAACCCCAAAAGCCATAGATCCACCCCAAAAGTCCCCCTAAACCTACCTGATGTTCTCCAAATACCAAAGTCCACTCTCAACCACCAGAAAACCCATTAGGAACTCAATGAAACGCAACGGAAACACCAAAACACCTCAAAAACACCACAAAAGCGAACAGGATCAGAAGAAAAAACGTGATTTAACCCCCAAATAACCCTTAAACCTACCTCATGTTCTCCTAAATGTACAATCCACTCCCAACCACCAGAAAACCCAATGGAAACCCAACAAAACCCCAAAACATGTCAAAACCACCCCAAAATAAACGGATCATAAGAAAAAAAAAAAAAACAAAACTATGAATTTCCTCCCAAAACCAACCTAAACTCACTTGATCTTCTTCAAAACCCACAATCCACACCCATTTACCTTAACGACCAACGAGAACCCAACAGAATCCAACGGAGAACACAAAAACGTCAAAAACACCCCAAAAAAGAACAGGTTCAACCCCAAAAAGAAAGAAAACCCCAAAAGCCATAGATCCACACCAAAAATCCCCCTAAACCTACCTGTTGTTCTCCAAAACCCACAATTTACCATTTTCCACCATGATGACCAACGAGAAGCCAACTAAATCCCAACGGAGACCCCAAAACACGTCAAAAACACCCCAAAAAAGAACGGGATCACACCCAAAACTGGAAGAAAATCCCCAAATACCATAGATCCACCCCAAAAACACCGTAAACCTACCTGAAGTTCTCCAAAACCCGCAATTTACAATTTTCCAACACCATGACCACAGAAAACTCAACGAAACACAACGGACACCCCAAAACACGTCAAAATCACCCCAAACAAGAAAGGCATCACCACAAAAACTGGAAGAAAATCCCCCAAAACCATGGATCCACCCCAAAACCACTCTAAACCTACCTGATGTTCTCCAAAACCCACAATTTACAATTTTACACCATGATGACCAAAGAGAACGCAACAAAACACAACGGAGAACCACAAACACCTCAAAAATTTCCCAAAAAAGAACGGGACCACCCCAAGAAACAGAAGGAAACCCCAAAAAACATGACTCTGCCCCAAAAGTCCCCCTAAACCTACCTGTTGTTCTCCAAAACCCACAACCTTCACTTTTCCACTACCATGACAATGGAAAACCCAGCAAAACATAACGGACACCACAAAACACGTCAAAAACACCCCAAAAAAGAACTGCATCACCCAAAAAACAGAAGAAAAGCCCAAATACAATGAATCCACCCCAAAAGTACTCTAAACCTACCTGAAGTTCTCCAAAACCCACAATCTACACTTTTCCACCACCATGAACACGGAAAACCCAACGAAACCCAACGGAGACCCCACAACACGTCAAAAACACCCCAAAAAATAATGGGATCACTTCCAAAAACGAAAGAAAATCCCCCAAAACAATGGATCCACCCAAAAACCACCCTAAAATTATCTGATGTTCTCCAAAACCCACAATTTAACCTGTTCCTCCATGATGACCACGGAAAACCCAACGAAACCCAACGGAGACCACAAAACACGTCAAAAACACCCCAAAAAAGAACTGCATCACCCCCCAAAAAACAGAGGAAAACCATAAAAAACAGAAGAAATCCCCCAAAACCATAGATTCACCCCAAAAAAGAACAGGATCACCCCAAAAAAAGAAAGAAAAGCCCAAATACCATAGATCCACCCTAAAACAACCCTAGACCTACCTGATGTTCTCCAAAACACACAATTTACAATTTTACACCATGATGACCAACGAGAACGCAACAAAACACAACGGAGAACCCCAGACACCTCAAAAATTTCCCAAAAAAGAACGGGACCACCCAAGAAACAGAAGGAAACCCCAAAAAACATGACTCTGCCCCAAAAGTCCCCCTAAACCTACCTGATTTTCTCCAAAAACCAACAATTTACACTTTTCCACCATGATGACCAACAAGAACCCAACTAAAACCAAATGGAGACCCCAAAACACGTCAAAAACAGGCCAAAAAAGAACTGCATCACTCAAAAAAAAACAGAAGAAAAGCCCAAAAACATTGAATCCACCCCAAAAGTCCCCTAAACCTACCTGATGTTCTCCAAAACCCACAATCTACAATTTTCCACCATGATGACCACCGAAAACCCAACGAAACCCAATGGAGACCACAGAATACGTCAAAAACACCCCAAGAAAGAACTGCATCACCACAAAAAACAGAAGAAAACCCCATATACCATGAATCCACCCCAAAAATCCACCTAAACCTACCTGAAGTTCTCCAAAACCCACAATCTACACTTTTTCACCACGATGACAACGGAAAACCCAACAAACCCCATCAGAGACCCCAAAACACGACAAAAACACCCCAAAAAAGAACAGAATCACCCCAAAAAAAGAAAGAAAAGCCCAAATACCATAGATCCACCCCAAAACAACCCTAAACCTACCTGATATTCTCCAAAACACACAATTTAAAATTTTACACCATGATGACCAACGAGAACACAAAAAAACACAACGGAGAACCCCAAACACCTCAAAAATTTCCCAAAAAAGAACGGGACCACCCCAAGAAACAGAAGGAAACCCCAAAAAACATGACTCTGCCCCAAAAGTCCCCCTAAACCTACCTGATGCTCTCCAAAAATCCACAATTTACACTTTTCCACCATGATGACCAACAAGAACCCAACTAAAACCAAACGGAGACCTCAAAACATGTCAAAAACACCCTAAAAAAGGAACTGCATCACCCCCCAAAAAAAGAAAAGTCCAAATACCATGAATCCACCCCAAAAGTCCCCTAAACCTACCTGAAGTTCTCCAAAACCCACAATTTACACTTTTCCAACATGATGACCACGGAAAACCCAACGAAACCCAACGGAGACCCCACAACACGTCAAAAACACCCCAAAAAATAATGGGATCACTTCCAAAAACGAAAGAAAATCCCCCAAAACAATGGATCCACCCAAAAACCACCCTAAAATTATCTGATGTTCTCCAAAACCCACAATTTAACCTGTTCCTCCATGATGACCACGGAAAACCCAACGAAACCCAACGGAGACCACAAAACACGTCAAAAACACCCCAAAAAAGAACGGGATCAACACAAAATATGAAAGAAAACCCCAAAAGCCATAGATCCACCCCAAAAGTCCCCCTAAACCTACCTGATGTTCTCCAAATACCAAAGTCCACTCTCAACCACCAGAAAACCCATTAGGAACTCAATGAAACGCAACGGAAACACCAAAACACCTCAAAAACACCACAAAAGCGAACAGGATCAGAAGAAAAAACGTGATTTAACCCCCAAATAACCCTTAAACCTACCTCATGTTCTCCTAAATGTACAATCCACTCCCAACCACCAGAAAACCCAATGGAAACCCAACAAAACCCCAAAACATGTCAAAACCACCCCAAAATAAATGGATCATAAGAAAAAAAAAAAACCAAAACTATGAATTTCCTCCCAAAACCAACCTAAACTCACTTGATCTTCTTCAAAACCCACAATCCACACCCATTTACCTTAACGACCAACGAGAACCCAACAGAATCCAACGGAGAACACAAAAACGTCAAAAACACCCCAAAAAAGAACTGGTTCAACCCCAAAAAGAAAGAAAACCCCAAAAGCCATAGATCCACACCAAAAATCCCCCTAAACCTACCTGTTGTTCTCCAAAACCCACAATTTACCATTTTCCACCATGATGACCAACGAGAAGCCAACTAAATCCCAACGGAGACCCCAAAACACGTCAAAAACACCCCAAAAAAGAACGGGATCACACCCAAAACTGGAAGAAAATCCCCAAATACCATAGATCCACCCCAAAAACACCGTAAACCTACCTGAAGTTCTCCAAAACCCGCAATTTACAATTTTCCAACACCATGACCACAGAAAACTCAACGAAACACAACGGACACCCCAAAACACGTCAAAATCACCCCAAACAAGAAAGGCATCACCACAAAAACTGGAAGAAAATCCCCTAAAACCATGGATCCACCCCAAAACCACTCTAAACCTACCTGATGTTCTCCAAAACCCACAATTTACCATTTTCCACCATGATGACCACCGAAAACCCAACGAAACCCAATGGAGACCTCAAAACACGTCAAAAACACCCCAAAAAGTACTGCATCACCCCAAAAACAGAAGAAAACCCCAAACGCCATAGATCCAACACAAAAGTCCCCCTAAACCTACCTGAAGTTCTCCAAAACCCACAATCTACACTTTTCCACCATAATGAATAAGGAAAACCCAACGAAACCCATCAGAGACCCCAAAACACGTCAAAAACACACCAAACAAGAACAGAATCACCCCCAAAACTAGAAGAAAATCCCAAATACAATAGATCCACCCCAAAACCACCCTAAACCTACCTGATGTTCTCCAAAACTCACAATTTACAATTTTCCACCATGATGACCACCGAAAACCCAACAAAACCCAACGGAGACCCCAAAACACATCAAAAATATCCCAAAAAAGAACTGCATCACCCAAAAAAAACAGAAGAAAACCCCAAATACCATAGATCCAACACAAAAGTCCCCCTAAACCTACCTGAAGTTCTCCAAAACCCACAATCTACACTTTTCCACCACAATGACCACGGAAAACCCAACAAAACCCAACGGAGACCCCAAAACACGTCAAAAACACCCCAAAAAAGAACGGGGTCAACACAAAAAACGAAAGAAAACTCCAAAAGCCATAGATCCACCCCAAAAGTCCCCCTAAACCTACCTGATGTTCTCCAAATACCAAAGTCCACTCTCAACCACCAGAAAACCCATTAGGAACTCAACGAAACGCAACGGAAACACCAAAACACCTCAAAAACACCACAAAAGCGAACAGGATCAGAAGAAAAAACGTGATTTAACCCCCAAATAACCCTTAAACCTACCTCATGTTCTCCTAAATGTACAATCCACTCCCAACCACCAGAAAACCCAATGGAAACCCAACAAAACCCCAAAACATGTCAAAACCACCCCAAAATAAATGGATCATAAGAAAAAAAAAAACCAAAACTATGAATTTCCTCCCAAAACCAACCTAAACTCACTTGATCTTCTTCAAAACCCACAATCCACACCCATTTACCTTAACGACCAACGAGAACCCAACAGAATCCAACGGAGAACACAAAAACGTCAAAAACACCCCAAAAAAGAACAGGTTCAACCCCAAAAAGAAAGAAAACCCCAAAAGCCATAGATCCACACCAAAAATCCCCCTAAACCTACCTGTTGTTCTCCAAAACCCACAATTTACCATTTTCCACCATGATGACCAACGAGAAGTCAACTAAATCCCAACGGAGACCCCAAAACACGTCAAAAACACCCCAAAAAAGAACGGGATCACACCCAAAACTGGAAGAAAATCCCCAAATACCATAGATCCACCCCAAAAACACCGTAAACCTACCTGAAGTTCTCCAAAACCCGCAATTTACAATTTTCCAACACCATGACCACAGAAAACTCAACGAAACACAACGGACACCCCAAAACACGTCAAAATCACCCCAAACAAGAAAGGCATCACCACAAAAACTGGAAGAAAATCCCCCAAAACCATGGATCCACCCCAAAACCACTCTAAACCTACCTGATGTTCTCCAAAACCCACAATTTACAATTTTACACCATGATGACCAAAGAGAACGCAACAAAACACAACGGAGAACCACAAACACCTCAAAAATTTCCCAAAAAAGAACGGGACCACCCCAAGAAACAGAAGGAAACCCCAAAAAACATGACTCTGCCCCAAAAGTCCCCCTAAACCTACCTGATGCTCTCCAAAAATCCACAATTTACACTTTTCCACCATGATGACCAACAAGAACCCAACTAAAACCAAACGGAGACCTCAAAACATGTCAAAAACACCCTAAAAAAGGAACTGCATCACCCCCAAAAAAAAGAAAAGTCCAAATACCATGAATCCACCCCAAAAGTCCCCTAAACCTACCTGAAGTTCTCCAAAACCCACAATTTACACTTTTCCAACATGATGACCATGGAAAACCCAACGAAACCCAACGGAGACCACAAAACACGTCAAAAACACCCCAAAAAAGAACGGGATCAACACAAAATATGAAAGAAAACCCCAAAAGCCATAGATCCACCCCAAAAGTCGCCCTAAACCTACCTGATGTTCTCCAAATCCCAAAGTCCACTCTCAACCACCAGAAAACCCATTAGGAACTCAATGAAACGCAACGGAAACACCAAAACACCTCAAAAACACCACAAAAGCGAACAGGATCAGAAGAAAAAACGTGATTTAACCCCCAAATAACCCTTAAACCTACCTCATGTTCTCCTAAATGTACAATCCACTCCCAACCACCAGAAAACCCAATGGAAACCCAACAAAACCCCAAAACATGTCAAAACCACCCCAAAATAAATGGATCATAAGAAAAAAAAAAAAAACAAAACTATGAATCTCCTCCCAAAACCAACCTAAACTCACTTGATCTTCTTCAAAACCCACAATCCACACCCATTTACCTTAACGACCAACGAGAACCCAACAGAATCCAACGGAGAACACAAAAACGTCAAAAACACCCCAAAAAAGAACTGGTTCAACCCCAAAAAGAAAGAAAACCCCAAAAGCCATAGATCCACACCAAAAATCCCCCTAAACCTACCTGTTGTTCTCCAAAACCCACAATTTACCATTTTCCACCATGATGACCAACGAGAAGCCAACTAAATCCCAACGGAGACCCCAAAACACGTCAAAAACACCCCAAAAAAGAACGGGATCACACCCAAAACTGGAAGAAAATCCCCAAATACCATAGATCCACCCCAAAAACACCGTAAACCTACCTGAAGTTCTCCAAAACCCGCAATTTACAATTTTCCAACACCATGACCACAGAAAACTCAACGAAACACAACGGACACCCCAAAACACGTCAAAATCACCCCAAACAAGAAAGGCATCACCACAAAAACTGGAAGAAAATCCCCCAAAACCATGGATCCACCCCAAAACCACTCTAAACCTACCTGATGTTCTCCAAAACCCACAATTTACAATTTTACACCATGATGACCAAAGAGAACGCAACAAAACACAACGGAGAACCCCAAACACCTCAAAAATTTCCCAAAAAAGAACGGGACCACCCCAAGAAACAGAAGGAAACCCCAAAAAACATGACTCTGCCCCAAAAGTCCCCCTAAACCTACCTGATGCTCTCCAAAAATCCACAATTTACACTTTTCCACCATGATGACCAACAAGAACCCAACTAAAACCAAACGGAGACCTCAAAACATGTCAAAAACACCCTAAAAAAGGAACTGCATCACCCCCCAAAAAAAGAAAAGTCCAAATACCATGAATCCACCCCAAAAGTCCCCTAAACCTACCTGAAGTTCTCCAAAACCCACAATTTACACTTTTCCAACATGATGACCATGGAAAACCCAACGAAACCCAACGGAGACCACAAAACACGTCAAAAACACCCCAAAAAAGAACGGGATCAACACAAAATATGAAAGAAAACCCCAAAAGCCATAGATCCACCCCAAAAGTCGCCCTAAACCTACCTGATGTTCTCCAAATCCCAAAGTCCACTCTCAACCACCAGAAAACCCATTAGGAACTCAATGAAACGCAACGGAAACACCAAAACACCTCAAAAACACCACAAAAGCGAACAGGATCAGAAGAAAAAACGTGATTTAACCCCCAAATAACCCTTAAACCTACCTCATGTTCTCCTAAATGTACAATCCACTCCCAACCACCAGAAAACCCAATGGAAACCCAACAAAACCCCAAAACATGTCAAAACCACCCCAAAATAAATGGATCATAAGAAAAAAAAAAAAAAACTATGAATTTCCTCCCAAAACCAACCTAAACTCACTTGATCTTCTTCAAAACCCACAATCCACACCCATTTACCTTAACGACCAACGAGAACCCAACAGAATCCAACGGAGAACACAAAAACGTCAAAAACACCCCAAAAAAGAACAGGTTCAACCCCAAAAAGAAAGAAAACCCCAAAAGCCATAGATCCACACCAAAAATCCCCCTAAACCTACCTGTTGTTCTCCAAAACCCACAATTTACCATTTTCCACCATGATGACCAACGAGAAGCCAACTAAATCCCAACGGAGACCCCAAAACACGTCAAAAACACCCCAAAAAAGAACGGGATCACACCCAAAACTGGAAGAAAATCCCCAAATACCATAGATCCACCCCAAAAACACCGTAAACCTACCTGAAGTTCTCCAAAACCCGCAATTTACAATTTTCCAACACCATGACCACAGAAAACTCAACGAAACACAACGGACACCCCAAAACACGTCAAAATCACCCCAAACAAGAAAGGCATCACCACAAAAACTGGAAGAAAATCCCCCAAAACCATGGATCCACCCCAAAACCACTCTAAACCTACCTGATGTTCTCCAAAACCCACAATTTACAATTTTACACCATGATGACCAAAGAGAACGCAACAAAACACAACGGAGAACCACAAACACCTCAAAAATTTCCCAAAAAAGAACGGGACCACCCCAAGAAACAGAAGGAAACCCCAAAAAACATGACTCTGCCCCAAAAGTCCCCCTAAACCTACCTGTTGTTCTCCAAAACCCACAACCTTCACTTTTCCACTACCATGACAATGGAAAACCCAGCAAAACATAACGGACACCACAAAACACGTCAAAAACACCCCAAAAAAGAACTGCATCACCCAAAAAACAGAAGAAAAGCCCAAATACAATGAATCCACCCCAAAAGTACTCTAAACCTACCTGAAGTTCTCCAAAACCCACAATCTACACTTTTCCACCACCATGAACACGGAAAACCCAACGAAACCCAACGGAGACCCCACAACACGTCAAAAACACCCCAAAAAATAATGGGATCACTTCCAAAAACGAAAGAAAATCCCCCAAAACAATGGATCCACCCAAAAACCACCCTAAAATTATCTGATGTTCTCCAAAACCCACAATTTAACCTGTTCCTCCATGATGACCACGGAAAACCCAACGAAACCCAACGGAGACCCCAAAACACGTCAAAAACACCCCAAAAAAGAACTGCATCACCCCCAAAAAAACAGAGGAAAACCATAAAAAACAGAAGAAATCCCCCAAAACCATAGATTCACCCCAAAAAAGAACAGGATCACCCCAAAAAAAGAAAGAAAAGCCCAAATACCATAGATCCACCCTAAAACAACCCTAGACCTACCTGATGTTCTCCAAAACACACAATTTACAATTTTACACAATGATGACCAACGAGAACACAAAAAAACCCAACGGAGAACCCCAGACACCTCAAAAATTTCCCAAAAAAGAACGGGACCACCCAAGAAACAGAAGGAAACCCCAAAAAACATGACTCTGCCCCAAAAGTCCCCCTAAACCTACCTGATTTTCTCCAAAAACCAACAATTTACACTTTTCCACCATGATGACCAACAAGAACCCAACTAAAACCAAATGGAGACCCCAAAACACGTCAAAAACAGGCCAAAAAAGAACTGCATCACCCAAAAAAAAAACCAGAAGAAAAGCCCAAAAACATTGAATCCACCCCAAAAGTCCCCTAAACCTACCTGATGTTCTCCAAAACCCACAATCTACAATTTTCCACCATGATGACCACCGAAAACCCAACGAAACCCAATGGAGACCACAGAATACGTCAAAAACACCCCAAGAAAGAACTGCATCACCACAAAAAACAGAAGAAAACCCCATATACCATGAATCCACCCCAAAAATCCACCTAAACCTACCTGAAGTTCTCCAAAACCCACAATCTACACTTTTTCACCACGATGACAACGGAAAACCCAACAAACCCCATCAGAGACCCCAAAACACGACAAAAACACCCCAAAAAAGAACAGAATCACCCCCAAAAAAACAGAAGAAAACCCCAAATACCATAGATCCAACACAAAAGTCCACCTAAACCTACCTGAAGTTCTCCAAAACCCACAATCTAAACTTTTCCACCATGATGACCATGGAAAACACAACAAAACCCAACGGAGACCCCAAAACACGTCAAAAACACCCCCAAAAAAGAACGCGATCACTCCAAAAACAGAAGAAAACCATAAAAAACAGAAGAAATCCCCCAAAACCATAGATTCACCCCAAAAAAGAACAGGATCACCCCAAAAAAAGAAAGAAAAGCCCAAATACCATAGATCCACCCCAAAACAACCCTAAACCTACCTGATATTCTCCAAAACACACAATTTAAAATTTTACACCATGATGACCAACGAGAACACAAAAAAACACAACGGAGAACCCCAAACACCTCAAAAATTTCCCAAAAAAGAACGGGACCACCCCAAGAAACAGAAGGAAACTCCAAAAAACATGACTCTGCCCCAAAAGTCCCCCTAAACCTACCTGATGCTCTCCAAAAATCCACAATTTACACTTTTCCACCATGATGACCAACAAGAACCCAACTAAAACCAAACGGAGACCTCAAAACATGTCAAAAACACCCTAAAAAAGGAACTGCATCACCCCCAAAAAAAAGAAAAGTCCAAATACCATGAATCCACCCCAAAAGTCCCCTAAACCTACCTGAAGTTCTCCAAAACCCACAATTTACACTTTTCCAACATGATGACCACGGAAAACCCAACGAAACCCAACGGAGACCCCACAACACGTCAAAAACACCCCAAAAAATAATGGGATCACTTCCAAAAACGAAAGAAAATCCCCCAAAACAATGGATCCACCCAAAAACCACCCTAAAATTATCTGATGTTCTCCAAAACCCACAATTTAACCTGTTCCTCCATGATGACCACGGAAAACCCAACGAAACCCAACGGAGACCACAAAACACGTCAAAAACACCCCAAAAAAGAACTGCATCACCCCCAAAAAAACAGAGGAAAACCATAAAAAACAGAAGAAATCCCCCAAAACCATAGATTCACCCCAAAAAAGAACAGGATCACCCCAAAAAAAGAAAGAAAAGCCCAAATACCATAGATCCACCCTAAAACAACCCTAGACCTACCTGATGTTCTCCAAAACACACAATTTACAATTTTACACCATGATGACCAACGAGAACGCAACAAAACCCAACGGAGAACCCCAGACACCTCAAAAATTTCCCAAAAAAGAACGGGACCACCCAAGAAACAGAAGGAAACCCCAAAAAACATGACTCTGCCCCAAAAGTCCCCCTAAACCTACCTGATTTTCTCCAAAAACCAACAATTTACACTTTTCCACCATGATGACCAACAAGAACCCAACTAAAACCAAATGGAGACCCCAAAACACGTCAAAAACAGGCCAAAAAAGAACTGCATCACCCAAAAAAAAAACAGAAGAAAAGCCCAAAAACATTGAATCCACCCCAAAAGTCCCCTAAACCTACCTGATGTTCTCCAAAACCCACAATCTACAATTTTCCACCATGATGACCACCGAAAACCCAACGAAACCCAATGGAGACCACAGAATACGTCAAAAACACCCCAAGAAAGAACTGCATCACCACAAAAAACAGAAGAAAACCCCATATACCATGAATCCACCCCAAAAATCCACCTAAACCTACCTGAAGTTCTCCAAAACCCACAATCTACACTTTTTCACCACGATGACAACGGAAAACCCAACAAACCCCATCAGAGACCCCAAAACACGACAAAAACACCCCAAAAAAGAACAGAATCACCCCAAAAAAAACAGAAGAAAACCCCAAATACCATAGATCCAACACAAAAGTCCCCCTAAACCTACCTGAAGTTCTCCAAAACCCACAATCTAAACTTTTCCACCATGATGACCATGGAAAACACAACGAAACCCAACGGAGACCCCAAAACACGTCAAAAACACCCCCAAAAAAGAACGCGATCACTCCAAAAACAGAAAAAAACCATAAAAAACAGAAGAAATCCCCCAAAACCATAGATTCACCCCAAAAAAGAACAGGATCACCCCAAAAAAAGAAAGAAAAGCCCAAATACCATAGATCCACCCCAAAACAACCCTAAACCTACCTGATATTCTCCAAAACACACAATTTAAAATTTTACACCATGATGACCAACGAGAACACAAAAAAACACAACGGAGAACCCCAAACACCTCAAAAATTTCCCAAAAAAGAACGGGACCACCCCAAGAAACAGAAGGAAACCCCAAAAAACATGACTCTGCCCCAAAAGTCCCCCTAAACCTACCTGATGCTCTCCAAAAATCCACAATTTACACTTTTCCACCATGATGACCAACAAGAACCCAACTAAAACCAAACGGAGACCTCAAAACATGTCAAAAACACCCTAAAAAAGGAACTGCATCACCCCCAAAAAAAAGAAAAGTCCAAATACCATGAATCCACCCCAAAAGTCCCCTAAACCTACCTGAAGTTCTCCAAAACCCACAATTTACACTTTTCCAACATGATGACCACGGAAAACCCAACGAAACCCAACGGAGACCCCACAACACGTCAAAAACACCCCAAAAAATAATGGGATCACTTCCAAAAACGAAAGAAAATCCCCCAAAACAATGGATCCACCCAAAAACCACCCTAAAATTATCTGATGTTCTCCAAAACCCACAATCTAAACTTTTCCACCATGATGACCATGGAAAACACAACGAAACCCAACGGAGACCCCAAAACACGTCAAAAACACCCCCAAAAAAGAACGCGATCACTCCAAAAACAGAAAAAAAACCATAAAAAACAGAAGAAATCCCCCAAAACCATAGATTCACCCCAAAAAAGAACAGGATCACCCCAAAAAAAGAAAGAAAAGCCCAAATACCATAGATCCACCCCAAAACAACCCTAAACCTACCTGATATTCTCCAAAACACACAATTTAAAATTTTACACCATGATGACCAACGAGAACACAAAAAAACACAACGGAGAACCCCAAACACCTCAAAAATTTCCCAAAAAAGAACGGGACCACCCCAAGAAACAGAAGGAAACCCCAAAAAACATGACTCTGCCCCAAAAGTCCCCCTAAACCTACCTGATGCTCTCCAAAAATCCACAATTTACACTTTTCCACCATGATGACCAACAAGAACCCAACTAAAACCAAACGGAGACCTCAAAACATGTCAAAAACACCCTAAAAAAGGAACTGCATCACCCCCAAAAAAAAGAAAAGTCCAAATACCATGAATCCACCCCAAAAGTCCCCTAAACCTACCTGAAGTTCTCCAAAACCCACAATTTACACTTTTCCAACATGATGACCACGGAAAACCCAACGAAACCCAACGGAGACCCCACAACACGTCAAAAACACCCCAAAAAATAATGGGATCACTTCCAAAAACGAAAGAAAATCCCCCAAAACAATGGATCCACCCAAAAACCACCCTAAAATTATCTGATGTTCTCCAAAACCCACAATTTAACCTGTTCCTCCATGATGACCACGGAAAACCCAACGAAACCCAACGGAGACCACAAAACACGTCAAAAACACCCCAAAAAAGAACTGCATCACCCCCAAAAAAACAGAGGAAAACCATAAAAAACAGAAGAAATCCCCCAAAACCATAGATTCACCCCAAAAAAGAACAGGATCACCCCAAAAAAAGAAAGAAAAGCCCAAATACCATAGATCCACCCTAAAACAACCCTAGACCTACCTGATGTTCTCCAAAACACACAATTTACAATTTTACACCATGATGACCAACGAGAACACAAAAAAACACAACGGAGAACCCCAAACACCTCAAAAATTTCCCAAAAAAGAACGGGACCACCCCAAGAAACAGAAGGAAACCCCAAAAAACATGACTCTGCCCCAAAAGTCCCCCTAAACCTACCTGATGCTCTCCAAAAATCCACAATTTACACTTTTCCACCATGATGACCAACAAGAACCCAACTAAAACCAAACGGAAACCTCAAAACATGTCAAAAACACCCTAAAAAAGGAACTGCATCACCCCCAAAAAAAAGAAAAGTCCAAATACCATGAATCCACCCCAAAAGTCCCCTAAACCTACCTGAAGTTCTCCAAAACCCACAATTTACACTTTTCCAACATGATGACCACGGAAAACCCAACGAAACCCAACGGAGACCCCACAACACGTCAAAAACACCCCAAAAAAGAACGGGATCAACACAAAATATGAAAGAAAACCCCAAAAGCCATAGATCCACCCCAAAAGTCCCCCTAAACCTACCTGATGTTCTCCAAATACCAAAGTCCACTCTCAACCACCAGAAAACCCATTAGGAACTCAATGAAACGCAACGGAAACACCAAAACACCTCAAAAACACCACAAAAGCGAACAGGATCAGAAGAAAAAACGTGATTTAACCCCCAAATAACCCTTAAACCTACCTCATGTTCTCCTAAATGTACAATCCACTCCCAACCAC
Organism: Aythya ferina; assembly: GCF_964211825.1. Taxonomy (NCBI): domain Eukaryota; kingdom Metazoa; phylum Chordata; class Aves; order Anseriformes; family Anatidae; genus Aythya; species Aythya ferina. The sequence continues at coordinate 14,627 of NW_028181141.1, read as the reverse complement.
CAGAAAACCCAATGGAAACCCAACAAAACCCCAAAACATGTCAAAACCACCCCAAAATAAATGGATCATAAGAAAAAAAAAACCAAAACTATGAATTTCCTCCCAAAACCAACCTAAACTCACTTGATCTTCTTCAAAACCCACAATCCACACCCATTTACCTTAACGACCAACGAGAACCCAACAGAATCCAACGGAGAACACAAAAACGTCAAAAACACCCCAAAAAAGAACTGGTTCAACCCCAAAAAGAAAGAAAACCCCAAAAGCCATAGATCCACACCAAAAATCCCCCTAAACCTACCTGTTGTTCTCCAAAACCCACAATTTACCATTTTCCACCATGATGACCAACGAGAAGCCAACTAAATCCCAACGGAGACCCCAAAACACGTCAAAAACACCCCAAAAAAGAACGGGATCACACCCAAAACTGGAAGAAAATCCCCAAATACCATAGATCCACCCCAAAAACACCGTAAACCTACCTGAAGTTCTCCAAAACCCGCAATTTACAATTTTCCAACACCATGACCACAGAAAACTCAACGAAACACAACGGACACCCCAAAACACGTCAAAATCACCCCAAACAAGAAAGGCATCACCACAAAAACTGGAAGAAAATCCCCTAAAACCATGGATCCACCCCAAAACCACTCTAAACCTACCTGATGTTCTCCAAAACCCACAATTTACCATTTTCCACCATGATGACCACCGAAAACCCAACGAAACCCAATGGAGACCTCAAAACACGTCAAAAACACCCCAAAAAGTACTGCATCACCCCAAAAACAGAAGAAAACCCCAAACGCCATAGATCCAACACAAAAGTCCCCCTAAACCTACCTGAAGTTCTCCAAAACCCACAATCTACACTTTTCCACCATAATGAATAAGGAAAACCCAACGAAACCCATCAGAGACCCCAAAACACGTCAAAAACACACCAAACAAGAACAGAATCACCCCCAAAACTAGAAGAAAATCCCAAATACAATAGATCCACCCCAAAACCACCCTAAACCTACCTGATGTTCTCCAAAACTCACAATTTACAATTTTCCAACATGATGACCACCGAAAACCCAACAAAACCCAACGGAGACCCCAAAACACATCAAAAATATCCCAAAAAAGAACTGCATCACCCAAAAAAAACAGAAGAAAACCCCAAATACCATAGATCCAACACAAAAGTCCCCTAAACCTACCTGAAGTTCTCCAAAACCCACAATCTACACTTTTCCACCACAATGACCACGGAAAACCCAACAAAACCCAACGGAGACCCCACAACACGTCAAAAACACCCCAAAAAATAATGGGATCACTTCCAAAAACGAAAGAAAATCCCCCAAAACAATGGATCCACCCAAAAACCACCCTAAAATTATCTGATGTTCTCCAAAACCCACAATCTAAACTTTTCCACCATGATGACCATGGAAAACACAACGAAACCCAACGGAGACCCCAAAACACGTCAAAAACACCCCCAAAAAAGAACGCGATCACTCCAAAAACAGAAAAAAAACCATAAAAAACAGAAGAAATCCCCCAAAACCATAGATTCACCCCAAAAAAGAACAGGATCACCCCAAAAAAAGAAAGAAAAGCCCAAATACCATAGATCCACCCCAAAACAACCCTAAACCTACCTGATATTCTCCAAAACACACAATTTAAAATTTTACACCATGATGACCAACGAGAACACAAAAAAACACAACGGAGAACCCCAAACACCTCAAAAATTTCCCAAAAAAGAACGGGACCACCCCAAGAAACAGAAGGAAACCCCAAAAAACATGACTCTGCCCCAAAAGTCCCCCTAAACCTACCTGATGCTCTCCAAAAATCCACAATTTACACTTTTCCACCATGATGACCAACAAGAACCCAACTAAAACCAAACGGAGACCTCAAAACATGTCAAAAACACCCTAAAAAAGGAACTGCATCACCCCCAAAAAAAAGAAAAGTCCAAATACCATGAATCCACCCCAAAAGTCCCCTAAACCTACCTGAAGTTCTCCAAAACCCACAATTTACACTTTTCCAACATGATGACCACGGAAAACCCAACGAAACCCAACGGAGACCCCACAACACGTCAAAAACACCCCAAAAAATAATGGGATCACTTCCAAAAACGAAAGAAAATCCCCCAAAACAATGGATCCACCCAAAAACCACCCTAAAATTATCTGATGTTCTCCAAAACCCACAATTTAACCTGTTCCTCCATGATGACCACGGAAAACCCAACGAAACCCAACGGAGACCACAAAACACGTCAAAAACACCCCAAAAAAGAACTGCATCACCCCCAAAAAAACAGAGGAAAACCATAAAAAACAGAAGAAATCCCCCAAAACCATAGATTCACCCCAAAAAAGAACAGGATCACCCCAAAAAAAGAAAGAAAAGCCCAAATACCATAGATCCACCCTAAAACAACCCTAGACCTACCTGATGTTCTCCAAAACACACAATTTACAATTTTACACCATGATGACCAACGAGAACACAAAAAAACACAACGGAGAACCCCAAACACCTCAAAAATTTCCCAAAAAAGAACGGGACCACCCCAAGAAACAGAAGGAAACCCCAAAAAACATGACTCTGCCCCAAAAGTCCCCCTAAACCTACCTGATGCTCTCCAAAAATCCACAATTTACACTTTTCCACCATGATGACCAACAAGAACCCAACTAAAACCAAACGGAAACCTCAAAACATGTCAAAAACACCCTAAAAAAGGAACTGCATCACCCCCAAAAAAAAGAAAAGTCCAAATACCATGAATCCACCCCAAAAGTCCCCTAAACCTACCTGAAGTTCTCCAAAACCCACAATTTACACTTTTCCAACATGATGACCACGGAAAACCCAACGAAACCCAACGGAGACCCCACAACACGTCAAAAACACCCCAAAAAAGAACGGGATCAACACAAAATATGAAAGAAAACCCCAAAAGCCATAGATCCACCCCAAAAGTCCCCCTAAACCTACCTGATGTTCTCCAAATACCAAAGTCCACTCTCAACCACCAGAAAACCCATTAGGAACTCAATGAAACGCAACGGAAACACCAAAACACCTCAAAAACACCACAAAAGCGAACAGGATCAGAAGAAAAAACGTGATTTAACCCCCAAATAACCCTTAAACCTACCTCATGTTCTCCTAAATGTACAATCCACTCCCAACCACCAGAAAACCCAATGGAAACCCAACAAAACCCCAAAACATGTCAAAACCACCCCAAAATAAATGGATCATAAGAAAAAAAAAACCAAAACTATGAATTTCCTCCCAAAACCAACCTAAACTCACTTGATCTTCTTCAAAACCCACAATCCACACCCATTTACCTTAACGACCAACGAGAACCCAACAGAATCCAACGGAGAACACAAAAACGTCAAAAACACCCCAAAAAAGAACTGGTTCAACCCCAAAAAGAAAGAAAACCCCAAAAGCCATAGATCCACACCAAAAATCCCCCTAAACCTACCTGTTGTTCTCCAAAACCCACAATTTACCATTTTCCACCATGATGACCAACGAGAAGCCAACTAAATCCCAACGGAGACCCCAAAACACGTCAAAAACACCCCAAAAAAGAACGGGATCACACCCAAAACTGGAAGAAAATCCCCAAATACCATAGATCCACCCCAAAAACACCGTAAACCTACCTGAAGTTCTCCAAAACCCGCAATTTACAATTTTCCAACACCATGACCACAGAAAACTCAACGAAACACAACGGACACCCCAAAACACGTCAAAATCACCCCAAACAAGAAAGGCATCACCACAAAAACTGGAAGAAAATCCCCTAAAACCATGGATCCACCCCAAAACCACTCTAAACCTACCTGATGTTCTCCAAAACCCACAATTTACCATTTTCCACCATGATGACCACCGAAAACCCAACGAAACCCAATGGAGACCTCAAAACACGTCAAAAACACCCCAAAAAGTACTGCATCACCCCAAAAACAGAAGAAAACCCCAAACGCCATAGATCCAACACAAAAGTCCCCCTAAACCTACCTGAAGTTCTCCAAAACCCACAATCTACACTTTTCCACCATAATGAATAAGGAAAACCCAACGAAACCCATCAGAGACCCCAAAACACGTCAAAAACACACCAAACAAGAACAGAATCACCCCCAAAACTAGAAGAAAATCCCAAATACAATAGATCCACCCCAAAACCACCCTAAACCTACCTGATGTTCTCCAAAACTCACAATTTACAATTTTCCAACATGATGACCACCGAAAACCCAACAAAACCCAACGGAGACCCCAAAACACATCAAAAATATCCCAAAAAAGAACTGCATCACCCAAAAAAAACAGAAGAAAACCCCAAATACCATAGATCCAACACAAAAGTCCCCTAAACCTACCTGAAGTTCTCCAAAACCCACAATCTACACTTTTCCACCACAATGACCACGGAAAACCCAACAAAACCCAACGGAGACCCCAAAACACGTCAAAAACACCCCCAAAAAAGAACGCGATCACTCCAAAAACAGAAGAAAACCATAAAAAACAGAAGAAATCCCCCAAAACCATAGATTCACCCCAAAAAAGAACAGGATCACCCCAAAAAAAGAAAGAAAAGCCCAAATACCATAGATCCACCCCAAAACAACCCTAAACCTACCTGATATTCTCCAAAACACACAATTTAAAATTTTACACCATGATGACCAACGAGAACACAAAAAAACACAACGGAGAACCCCAAACACCTCAAAAATTTCCCAAAAAAGAACGGGACCACCCCAAGAAACAGAAGGAAACCCCAAAAAACATGACTCTGCCCCAAAAGTCCCCCTAAACCTACCTGATGCTCTCCAAAAATCCACAATTTACACTTTTCCACCATGATGACCAACAAGAACCCAACTAAAACCAAACGGAGACCTCAAAACATGTCAAAAACACCCTAAAAAAGGAACTGCATCACCCCCAAAAAAAAGAAAAGTCCAAATACCATGAATCCACCCCAAAAGTCCCCTAAACCTACCTGAAGTTCTCCAAAACCCACAATTTACACTTTTCCAACATGATGACCACGGAAAACCCAACGAAACCCAACGGAGACCCCACAACACGTCAAAAACACCCCAAAAAATAATGGGATCACTTCCAAAAACGAAAGAAAATCCCCCAAAACAATGGATCCACCCAAAAACCACCCTAAAATTATCTGATGTTCTCCAAAACCCACAATTTAACCTGTTCCTCCATGATGACCACGGAAAACCCAACGAAACCCAACGGAGACCCCACAACACGTCAAAAACACCCCAAAAAAGAACGGGATCAACACAAAATATGAAAGAAAACCCCAAAAGCCATAGATCCACCCCAAAAGTCCCCCTAAACCTACCTGATGTTCTCCAAATACCAAAGTCCACTCTCAACCACCAGAAAACCCATTAGGAACTCAATGAAACGCAACGGAAACACCAAAACACCTCAAAAACACCACAAAAGCGAACAGGATCAGAAGAAAAAACGTGATTTAACCCCCAAATAACCCTTAAACCTACCTCATGTTCTCCTAAATGTACAATCCACTCCCAACCACCAGAAAACCCAATGGAAACCCAACAAAACCCCAAAACATGTCAAAACCACCCCAAAATAAATGGATCATAAGAAAAAAAAAACCAAAACTATGAATTTCCTCCCAAAACCAACCTAAACTCACTTGATCTTCTTCAAAACCCACAATCCACACCCATTTACCTTAACGACCAACGAGAACCCAACAGAATCCAACGGAGAACACAAAAACGTCAAAAACACCCCAAAAAAGAACTGGTTCAACCCCAAAAAGAAAGAAAACCCCAAAAGCCATAGATCCACACCAAAAATCCCCCTAAACCTACCTGTTGTTCTCCAAAACCCACAATTTACCATTTTCCACCATGATGACCAACGAGAAGCCAACTAAATCCCAACGGAGACCCCAAAACACGTCAAAAACACCCCAAAAAAGAACGGGATCACACCCAAAACTGGAAGAAAATCCCCAAATACCATAGATCCACCCCAAAAACACCGTAAACCTACCTGAAGTTCTCCAAAACCCGCAATTTACAATTTTCCAACACCATGACCACAGAAAACTCAACGAAACACAACGGACACCCCAAAACACGTCAAAATCACCCCAAACAAGAAAGGCATCACCACAAAAACTGGAAGAAAATCCCCTAAAACCATGGATCCACCCCAAAACCACTCTAAACCTACCTGATGTTCTCCAAAACCCACAATTTACCATTTTCCACCATGATGACCACCGAAAACCCAACGAAACCCAATGGAGACCTCAAAACACGTCAAAAACACCCCAAAAAGTACTGCATCACCCCAAAAACAGAAGAAAACCCCAAACGCCATAGATCCAACACAAAAGTCCCCCTAAACCTACCTGAAGTTCTCCAAAACCCACAATCTACACTTTTCCACCATAATGAATAAGGAAAACCCAACGAAACCCATCAGAGACCCCAAAACACGTCAAAAACACACCAAACAAGAACAGAATCACCCCCAAAACTAGAAGAAAATCCCAAATACAATAGATCCACCCCAAAACCACCCTAAACCTACCTGATGTTCTCCAAAACTCACAATTTACAATTTTCCAACATGATGACCACCGAAAACCCAACAAAACCCAACGGAGACCCCAAAACACATCAAAAATATCCCAAAAAAGAACTGCATCACCCAAAAAAAACAGAAGAAAACCCCAAATACCATAGATCCAACACAAAAGTCCCCTAAACCTACCTGAAGTTCTCCAAAACCCACAATCTACACTTTTCCACCACAATGACCACGGAAAACCCAACAAAACCCAACGGAGACCCCAAAACACGTCAAAAACACCCCCAAAAAAGAACGCGATCACTCCAAAAACAGAAGAAAACCATAAAAAACAGAAGAAATCCCCCAAAACCATAGATTCACCCCAAAAAAGAACAGGATCACCCCAAAAAAAGAAAGAAAAGCCCAAATACCATAGATCCACCCCAAAACAACCCTAAACCTACCTGATATTCTCCAAAACACACAATTTAAAATTTTACACCATGATGACCAACGAGAACACAAAAAAACACAACGGAGAACCCCAAACACCTCAAAAATTTCCCAAAAAAGAACGGGACCACCCCAAGAAACAGAAGGAAACCCCAAAAAACATGACTCTGCCCCAAAAGTCCCCCTAAACCTACCTGATGCTCTCCAAAAATCCACAATTTACACTTTTCCACCATGATGACCAACAAGAACCCAACTAAAACCAAACGGAGACCTCAAAACATGTCAAAAACACCCTAAAAAAGGAACTGCATCACCCCCAAAAAAAAGAAAAGTCCAAATACCATGAATCCACCCCAAAAGTCCCCTAAACCTACCTGAAGTTCTCCAAAACCCACAATTTACACTTTTCCAACATGATGACCACGGAAAACCCAACGAAACCCAACGGAGACCCCACAACACGTCAAAAACACCCCAAAAAATAATGGGATCACTTCCAAAAACGAAAGAAAATCCCCCAAAACAATGGATCCACCCAAAAACCACCCTAAAATTATCTGATGTTCTCCAAAACCCACAATTTAACCTGTTCCTCCATGATGACCACGGAAAACCCAACGAAACCCAACGGAGACCACAAAACACGTCAAAAACACCCCAAAAAAGAACGGGATCAACACAAAATATGAAAGAAAACCCCAAAAGCCATAGATCCACCCCAAAAGTCCCCCTAAACCTACCTGATGTTCTCCAAATACCAAAGTCCACTCTCAACCACCAGAAAACCCATTAGGAACTCAATGAAACGCAACGGAAACACCAAAACACCTCAAAAACACCACAAAAGCGAACAGGATCAGAAGAAAAAACGTGATTTAACCCCCAAATAACCCTTAAACCTACCTCATGTTCTCCTAAATGTACAATCCACTCCCAACCACCAGAAAACCCAATGGAAACCCAACAAAACCCCAAAACATGTCAAAACCACCCCAAAATAAATGGATCATAAGAAAAAAAAAACCAAAACTATGAATTTCCTCCCAAAACCAACCTAAACTCACTTGATCTTCTTCAAAACCCACAATCCACACCCATTTACCTTAACGACCAACGAGAACCCAACAGAATCCAACGGAGAACACAAAAACGTCAAAAACACCCCAAAAAAGAACAGGTTCAACCCCAAAAAGAAAGAAAACCCCAAAAGCCATAGATCCACACCAAAAATCCCCCTAAACCTACCTGTTGTTCTCCAAAACCCACAATTTACCATTTTCCACCATGATGACCAACGAGAAGCCAACTAAATCCCAACGGAGACCCCAAAACACGTCAAAAACACCCCAAAAAAGAACGGGATCACACCCAAAACTGGAAGAAAATCCCCAAATACCATAGATCCACCCCAAAAACACCGTAAACCTACCTGAAGTTCTCCAAAACCCGCAATTTACAATTTTCCAACACCATGACCACAGAAAACTCAACGAAACACAACGGACACCCCAAAACACGTCAAAATCACCCCAAACAAGAAAGGCATCACCACAAAAACTGGAAGAAAATCCCCTAAAACCATGGATCCACCCCAAAACCACTCTAAACCTACCTGATGTTCTCCAAAACCCACAATTTACCATTTTCCACCATGATGACCACCGAAAACCCAACGAAACCCAATGGAGACCTCAAAACACGTCAAAAACACCCCAAAAAGTACTGCATCACCCCAAAAACAGAAGAAAACCCCAAACGCCATAGATCCAACACAAAAGTCCCCCTAAACCTACCTGAAGTTCTCCAAAACCCACAATCTACACTTTTCCACCATAATGAATAAGGAAAACCCAACGAAACCCATCAGAGACCCCAAAACACGTCAAAAACACACCAAACAAGAACAGAATCACCCCCAAAACTAGAAGAAAATCCCAAATACAATAGATCCACCCCAAAACCACCCTAAACCTACCTGATGTTCTCCAAAACTCACAATTTACAATTTTCCACCATGATGACCACCGAAAACCCAACAAAACCCAACGGAGACCCCAAAACACATCAAAAATATCCCAAAAAAGAACTGCATCACGCAAAAAAAACAGAAGAAAAGCCCAAATACCATAGATCCAACACAAAAGTCCCCTAAACCTACCTGAAGTTCTCCAAAACCCACAATTTACACTTTTCCACCACAATGACCACGGAAAACCCAACAAAACCCAACGGAGACCCCAAAACACGTCAAAAACACCCCAAAAAAGAACGGGGTCAACACAAAAAACGAAAGAAAACTCCAAAAGCCATAGATCCACCCCAAAAGTCCCCCTAAACCTACCTGATGTTCTCCAAATACCAAAGTCCACTCTCAACCACCAGAAAACCCATTAGGAACTCAACGAAACGCAACGGAAACACCAAAACACCTCAAAAACACCACAAAAGCGAACAGGATCAGAAGAAAAAACGTGATTTAACCCCCAAATAACCCTTAAACCTACCTCATGTTCTCCTAAATGTACAATCCACTCCCAACCACCAGAAAACCCAATGGAAACCCAACAAAACCCCAAAACATGTCAAAACCACCCCAAAATAAATGGATCATAAGAAAAAAAAAAAACCAAAACTATGAATTTCCTCCCAAAACCAACCTAAACTCACTTGATCTTCTTCAAAACCCACAATCCACACCCATTTACCTTAACGACCAACGAGAACCCAACAGAATCCAACGGAGAACACAAAAACGTCAAAAACACCCCAAAAAAGAACTGGTTCAACCCCAAAAAGAAAGAAAACCCCAAAAGCCATAGATCCACACCAAAAATCCCCCTAAACCTACCTGTTGTTCTCCAAAACCCACAATTTACCATTTTCCACCATGATGACCAACGAGAAGCCAACTAAATCCCAACGGAGACCCCAAAACACGTCAAAAACACCCCAAAAAAGAACGGGATCACACCCAAAACTGGAAGAAAATCCCCAAATACCATAGATCCACCCCAAAAACACCGTAAACCTACCTGAAGTTCTCCAAAACCCGCAATTTACAATTTTCCAACACCATGACCACAGAAAACTCAACGAAACACAACGGACACCCCAAAACACGTCAAAATCACCCCAAACAAGAAAGGCATCACCACAAAAACTGGAAGAAAATCCCCCAAAACCATGGATCCACCCCAAAACCACTCTAAACCTACCTGATGTTCTCCAAAACCCACAATTTACCATTTTCCACCATGATGACCACCGAAAACCCAACAAAACCCAACGGAGACCCCAAAACACATCAAAAATATCCCAAAAAAGAACTGCATCACCCAAAAAAAAAACAGAAGAAAACCCCAAATACCATAGATCCAACACAAAAGTCCCCCTAAACCTACCTGAAGTTCTCCAAAACCCACAATCTACACTTTTCCACCACAATGACCACGGAAAACCCAACAAAACCCAACGGAGACCCCAAAACACGTCAAAAACACCCCAAAAAAGAACGGGGTCAACACAAAAAAACGAAAGAAAACTCCAAAAGCCATAGATCCACCCCAAAAGTCCCCCTAAACCTACCTGATGTTCTCCAAATCCCAAAGTCCACTCTCAACCACCAGAAAACCCATTAGGAACTCAACGAAACGCAACGGAAATGCCAAAACACCTCAAAAACACCACAAAAGCGAACAGGATCAGAAGAAAAAACGTGATTTAACCCCCAAATAACCCTTAAACTTACCTCATGTTCTCCTAAATGTACAATCCACTCCCAACCACCAGAAAACCCAATGGAAACCCAACAAAACCCAACGGAGACCCCAAAACACGTCAAAAACACCCCCAAAAAAAGAACGGGATCACTCCAGAAACAGAAGAAACCCCTAAAACACTGGAAGAAATCCCCCAAAACCAGAGATTCACCCCAAAAAAGAATAGAATCAACCCAAAAAAACGAAAGAAAACCCCAAATACCATAAATCCACCCCAAAACAACCCTAAACCTATCTGATGTTCTCCAAAAACAACAATTTACAATTTTACACCATGAAGACCAACGAGAACGCAACAAAACCCAACGGAGACCCCCAAACACCTCAAAAAATTCCCAGAACTGAACGGGACCACCCCAAGAAACAGAAGGAAACCCCCAAAAAAAACACTCTGCCCCAAAATCCCCCTAAACCTATCTGATGTTCTCCAAAAACAACAATTTACAATTTTACACCATGATGACCAACGAGAACGCAACAAAACCCAACGGAGACCCCCAAACACCTCAAAAAATTCCCAGAACTGAACGGGACCACCCCAAGAAACAGAAGGAAACCCCCAAAAAAAACACTCTGCCCCAAAATCCCCCTAAACCTACCTGATGTTCTCCAAAACCAACAATTTACACTTTTCCACCACCATGACCACGGAAAACCCAACAAAACCCAACGGAGACCCCAAAACATGTCAAAAACACACCAAAAAAGAACAGGATCACCCCAAAAAACGAAAGAAAACCCCAAAAGCCATAGATCCACCCCAAAACCACCCTAAACCTACTTGATGTTCTCCTAAATGTACAATCCACTCCCAACCACCAGAAAACCCAACAAAACCCAACGGAGTCCATAAAAACACGTCAACAACACCCCCCCCCAAAAAACGGGATCACTCCAAAAACAGAAGAAAATCCGAAAAAAAAGAAGAAATCCCCCAAAATCATAGATTCACCCCAAAAAAGAATAGAATCACCACAAAAAAAAAAAAAAAAAAAAAAAAAAAAAAAGAAAACCCCAAATAATATAGATCGACCCCAAAACCACTCTAAACCTACCTGATGTTCTCCAAAACCCACAATCTACAATTTTCCACCATGATGACCACCGAAAACCCAACGAAACCCAAAGGAGACCACAGAACACGTCAAAAACACCCCAAGAAAGAACTGCATCACCACAAAAAACAGAAGAAAACCCCATATACCATGAATCCACCCCAAAAATCCACCTAAACCTACCTGAAGTTCTCCAAAACCCACAATCTACACTTTTTCACCACGATGACAACGGAAAACCCAACAAACCCCATCAGAGACCCCAAAACACGACAAAAACACCCCAAAAAAGAACGGGATCAACACAAAATATGAAAGAAAACCCCAAAAGCCATAGATCCACCCCAAAAGTCGCCCTAAACCTACCTGATGTTCTCCAAATCCCAAAGTCCACTCTCAACCACCAGAAAACCCATTAGGAACTCAATGAAACGCAACGGAAACACCAAAACACCTCAAAAACACCACAAAAGCGAACAGGATCAGAAGAAAAAACGTGATTTAACCCCCAAATAACCCTTAAACCTACCTCATGTTCTCCTAAATGTACAATCCACTCCCAACCACCAGAAAACCCAATGGAAACCCAACAAAACCCCAAAACATGTCAAAACCACCCCAAAATAAATGGATCATAAGAAAAAAAAAAAAACAAAACTATGAATTTCCTCCCAAAACCAACCTAAACTCACTTGATCTTCTTCAAAACCCACAATCCACACCCATTTACCTTAACGACCAACGAGAATCCAACAGAATCCAACGGAGAACACAAAAACGTCAAAAACACCCCAAAAAAGAACAGGTTCAACCCCAAAAAGAAAGAAAACCCCAAAAGCCATAGATCCACACCAAAAATCCCCCTAAACCTACCTGATGTTCTCCAAAACCCACAATTTACCATTTTCCACCATGATGACCAACGAGAAGCCAACTAAATCCCAACGGAGACCCCAAAACACGTCAAAAACACCCCAAAAAAGAACGGGATCACACCCAAAACTGGAAGAAAATCCCCAAATACCATAGATCCACCCCAAAAACACCGTAAACCTACCTGAAGTTCTCCAAAACCCGCAATTTACAATTTTCCAACACCATGACCACAGAAAACTCAACGAAACACAACGGACACCCCAAAACACGTCAAAATCACCCCAAACAAGAAAGGCATCACCACAAAAACTGGAAGAAAATCCCCTAAAACCATGGATCCACCCCAAAACCACTCTAAACCTACCTGATGTTCTCCAAAACTCACAATTTACCATTTTCCACCATGATGACCACCGAAAACCCAACAAAACCCAACGGAGACCCCAAAACACATCAAAAATATCCCAAAAAAGAACTGCATCACCCAAAAAAAACAGAAGAAAACCCCAAATACCATAGATCCAACACAAAAGTCCCCCTAAACCTACCTGAAGTTCTCCAAAACCCACAATCTACACTTTTCCACCACAATGACCACGGAAAACCCAACAAAACCCAACGGAGACCCCAAAACACGTCAAAAACACCCCAAAAAAGAACGGGGTCAACACAAAAAAAACGAAAGAAAACTCCAAAAGCCATAGATCCACCCCAAAAGTCCCCCTAAACCTACCTGATGTTCTCCAAATCCCAAAGTCCACTCTCAACCACCAGAAAACCCATTAGGAACTCAACGAAACGCAACGGAAATGCCAAAACACCTCAAAAACACCACAAAAGCGAACAGGATCAGAAGAAAAAACGTGATTTAACCCCCAAATAACCCTTAAACTTACCTCATGTTCTCCTAAATGTACAATCCACTCCCAACCACCAGAAAACCCAATGGAAACCCAACAAAACCCAACGGAGACCCCAAAACACGTCAAAAACACCCCCAAAAAAAGAACGGGATCACTCCAGAAACAGAAGAAACCCCTAAAACACTGGAAGAAATCCCCCAAAACCAGAGATTCACCCCAAAAAAGAATAGAATCAACCCAAAAAAACGAAAGAAAACCCCAAATACCATAAATCCACCCCAAAACAACCCTAAACCTATCTGATGTTCTCCAAAAACAACAATTTACAATTTTACACCATGATGACCAACGAGAACGCAACAAAACCCAACGGAGACCCCCAAACACCTCAAAAAATTCCCAGAACTGAACGGGACCACCCCAAGAAACAGAAGGAAACCCCCAAAAAAAACACTCTGCCCCAAAATCCCCCTAAACCTACCTGATGTTCTCCAAAACCAACAATTTACACTTTTCCACCACCATGACCACGGAAAATCCAACAAAACCCAACGGAGACCCCAAAACATGACAAAAACACACCAAAAAAGAACAGGATCACCCCAAAAAACGAAAGAAAACCCCAAAAGCCATAGATCCACCCCAAAACCACCCTAAACCTACTTGATGTTCTCCTAAATGTACAATCCACTCCCAACCACCAGAAAACCCAACAAAACCCAACGGAGTCCATAAAAACACGTCAAAAACACCCCCCCCCAAAAAACGGGATCACTCCAAAAACAGAAGAAAATCCGAAAAAAAAGAAGAAATCCCCCAAAATCATAGATTCACCCCAAAAAAGAATAGAATCACCACAAAAAAAAAAAAAAAAAAAAAAAAAAAAAAAAAAGAAAGAAAACCCCAAATAATATAGATCGACCCCAAAACCACTCTAAACC
>NW_028181142.1:0-61035 GCF_964211825.1 Aythya ferina | reverse complement strand
ACAGGTTGGGGGGGGTAGGGGGGCGTTTTGGGGAGGTATTGGGGGCGTTGGAGTGGCCTTGGAGGAGCTGCTCTATGTGGCCCCCCCTCTACGGGTGAGGGGGGGGCACTTTTGGGGGTGGGGGGGCACCTGGGTTCTTTCTTAGGGGGGGTGGGGGCACGTTTGGGGGGGGTGGGGGGGCGTTTTGGGGAGGTTTTGGGGGCGTTGGGGCCATTGGGGATGTTGGGGTGGCCCTGGAGGAGCTGCTCTGTGTGGCCCCCCCCACGCTGTGGGTATGGGGGGGGGCACTGGGGGGCATTTTGGGGGGGTATTGGGGGGGGTATTGGGGGAGATGGGGACCAGGGGAGAGGTTGGGGGGCGGGGGGGCGGGGGGGGCAATTTGGAGGGGGTGGGGGGGCACTTCGGGGGATGGGGGGGCAATGGGGGACATGGGGGGGCACTGGGGGGTGGGAGGACATGGGGGGGGGCACCTTGGGTGGGGGGGGGCAATGGGGGGGCATTGGGGCGGGGGGGGGCATGGGGGACATTGGGGACAGGGGGGTGTTGGGGGGGGCACTGGGGGGTGGGGGGACATGGGGGGGCAGGAGGAAGGTGGGGGGGGGGCATTGGGGACAATATATTGGGGGGGGGGGGAAAATGGGGGGGGGGCACCGGGGGGGGGAAGTGGGGACATCAGGGACGTGGGGGGGGGCATTGAGGACGGGGGGGGGGCATGGGGGGGCGGGGGGTCACCAGAGGGGTCAAGGTGTGCAGCTGGGGGGGGCACAGGGTGGCCGTGACCCCCCCCCGGTGTCCCCCCCCCCCAGCTGAACGTGGGGGTGCTGCTGGCCGAGCTCTTCCTGTGCTTCGAGGTGCTGCGCCCCCCCATCGTGCGCCCCCGCCAGCTGGGGGGGGGGGCAAGGTGCGGGGGAACTGGGAGCACTGGGAGGGGACTGGGAGTACTGGGAGGGGACTGGGAGCGCTGGGGGGGGGCTGGGAGTACTGGGGGGGACTGGGGGGCACTGGGGAGCACTGGGAGCGCTGGGGGGGCACTGGGGGTGATGGGGAGGTAACTGGGAGCGCTGGGGGGGGAACTGGGAGTACTGGGGGGGGCTGGGAGCGCTGGGGGTGGCACTGGGGGTGATGGGGAGGGCACTGGGAGCACTGGGAGGGGACTGGGAGCGCTGGGAGGGGGACTGGGAATGCTGGGGGGGGCTGGGAGTAGTGGGGGGGGACTGGGGGGGTATTGGGGGGCACTGGGGGGCACTGGGGGTGATGGGGAGGTAACTGGGAGCGCTGGGGGGGGGCTGGGAGTACTGGGGGGGGACTGGGGGCGTATTGGGAGGGCTGGGGAGTTATTGGGGGGCACTGGGGAGGGCACTGGGAGTACTGGGGGGGCACTGGGAGCGCTGGGGGGGAACTGGGAGAACTTGGGGGGGTGCTGGGATTGATGGGGGGTTACTGGGAGCACTGGGGGGGGGTCTCAGAGCCCTCCCCCCACTGTGTCCCCCCCCCCCCCAGAGTCCCCAGGCCCTGAGGACGCCCTGACCCCCACCAGCAGGTGAGGGGGGGGGGGGCACTGAGGTGGTGGGGGGGCAGGGGGCAGGTGCCCCCCCCAATAATTAACACCCCCCCCTATTAATTAACCCCCCCCCGCAATAATTAACCCCCCCCCCCCCCCCAAGCTCTCCAGGGTTCAACTTCCAGCACCCGCTGCTGCCGGGGGGGCTGTCCCCCCCCCTGCTGAGGGGGACCCCAGGTGAGACCCCCCCCAAAAAAAAAGGGTCTGGGGGGGGCACGGCGGGGGGGGGCACATACAGCATTGGGGGGGTGTGCCCCCCCCCAGGGGAAATATTTGGGGGGGGGGGGGGAATACAAGTATTTGTGGTGGGGGGGGGGTCAGGGGTCGGGGGGGGTCATGGGGGGGGTTTGGGATTGGGGGGGGGTCCTGGGGTTTGGGGGGGGCCATGGGGGGTCAGGGGGTCGGGGGGGGTCATGGGGGGGGTTTGGAGGGTCAGGGGGTCGGGGGGGTCATGGGGGGATTTTTTAGGGGGGGCTGGGTTTGGGGGGGGTCATGGGGTTGGGGGGGTCGGGGGGGGATTTGGGGGGGGTCATGGGGTTGGGGAGGGGTCGGGGGGGGGCTCTGGGGGTGCAAGGATGGGCCATGGGGGGGGGGTCTGGGAAGGGCTGGGGGGGGGCAATGGGTTTATGGGGGGGGCTGGGGGACTCGTGGGGGGGGGCTGTTGTGCCGGGGGGGGGGTGCACAGGGTGGGGGTAACCCCCGGCCCCCCCCCCCCTCCCCGTGCCCCCCCCCCCAGGCTCGCTGCCCCACTCCCCCTCCCTGCCCCACGCCGAGGGGGCCTTCGGCAAAGGCTGGAGCAAGAAACCGCTCAGGTGGGGGGGGGGCACGGGGGGGGGCACGGGTGGGGGGCACGGGGGGGGGGCAGGGAGAGCCGCGGGGGGGCTGCATCAGGGCTGGGGGGGGGAAATGGGGGAAAGGGGGGGCGTGGGGGGGGGGTTGGGGGGTAATGGGGGGGTGGGGGGAGGTCTCGGGGGTCTGGGGGGGGCAAAAGGGGGGTCTGTGGGGAATGGGGGGGTCTCAGGGGCATGGGGGGCAAATGGGGGGGGCACAGGGGTCGGGGGGGGGCACGGGGGGGTCTCAGGGGTCTGGGGGGGCAATGGGGGGGGCACAGGGTGCTGGGGGGGGGCATGGGGGAGGTAAGGGGGGGCCACGGGGGTGGTAAATGGGGGGGTCCCAGGGGCTTGGGGTCAAATAGGAGGGGCACAGGCTGCTGGGGGGGGCTACGGGGGGGTCTTAGGGATCTGGAGTGCCACGGGGGGGGATGTGCTGACCGCTGCCCCCCCCCCTTTTTTTTTTTTTTTTTTTTTGCCCCCCCCGCAGCCACCCCCTGTCCCAGGCCGTCTCCTTCAGCATCCCCTTCGGGCTGGACAGCGACGTGGACATCGTGATGGGCAACCCCCTGGGGGGGCCACGGGCCCCCTGGCCCGCTCGGCCAGCAGCGACAGCCTGGCCGCCCCCCCCCACGCCGCCACCAACCCCCGGCGCCGCTCGGCGCCCCCCCCCGCGGCGTCCGCGCCCCCCCCGTCCCCCCCAGCATCGAGGAGGCGCTGCAGATCATCCACAGCTCCCAGCGCCTCCTCCCCGACGGCGCCCCCGCCGCCTTCTTCCTCCACTCCCCGCTGGAAGGGGGGGGCCCCCAAACGGTAGGAGACCCCCCCCCAGCACCAAAAGCCCCCCCCACGCCGCCGCCGTCGCCCCCCCGGGCCAAAAAACCCCCGACCCCCCCGTGCGCATGACCAGCTTCGCCGAGCGCAAGAAGCAGCTGGAGGAGGCGGCGGCGGCGGTGGCGAGCGCTGGGGGGGGCACCGCTTCCCGACCCCCCCCAGGAGCTCGGAATCATCGAGGGGGGGGCCGGGGGGGTGTCGGGAGCCCCCCCCCAGGCTTGCGGCCGGGGGCTGAGCGCCGAGATGAGCCAGCTGGGGGCCCGGCTGGAGGAGAAGCGGCGCGCCATCGAGGCGCAGAAGCAGCGCATCGAGGCCATCTTCGCCAAGCACCGCCAGCGCCTGGGCAAGAGCGCCTTCCTGCAGCTGCAGCAGCGAGGGGGGGGCCCCGAAGAACCCCCCCGGAAAGCGGGGGGGGTCCCGGTCCCGAAAGCCTTCCCGAAAGCGGGGGGGACACCGGCACCCGGAGCCGTAAGCAGGTGACGTTCGCCGAAGCCGGCTACGGGGCGGCCGTGGCGCAGCTGAGCACGGCGCTGAGCTGCCTGCAGCAGGACATGCAGCGCCTCAGCCGCCAGCAGGAGCGGCTGCTGCAGCAGGAGCCCCCCCCCCGGACCCCCCCGGGGCAAGCCTGGGTCATCCCCCCCCCGCCCAAAGCCGCCCCCCCCAAGAATTCGACCTCCGCCGCCGCTGCGCCCGCATCCACCGCGTCCACCGCATCCGCCGCCGCTGCTGCTGCTGCACCCCGGGAAAGCTCGGCGCCCCCCCCGCAAAAAAGCCCCCGGCGGCCCCCCCGCCCCGCCGAGCTGCGCCTGCCCCCCCTGACGCGGGTGCTGACCCCCCCCCGGGACGTGGACAACCTCCCCCACCTGCGCAAGTTCTCCCCCAGCCAGGTGCCGGTGCAGACGCGCTCCTCCATCCACTTCTCCGAGGGGGAGGAAGAGGAGGGGGAGGAAGATGAAGATGAAGATGAAGAAGGGCCCCCCCCGGCTTCTTCTTCTTCGCCGCCGCCCCCCCCGGGTCCCTGCGTGCCGGGGGGGCCGCCCGGGTGTCCGGGGACGGCACCAGCGACGCGTCCTCGCCGGGGGAGCGCCGGGGGAGCCTGGTGGAGGTGCCCCTGGGCAGCCTGGGGGGGGGCGACGAGCAGGAGGGGGACTCGCTCGAGGGGTCGCCCACCGAGGGGGGGGCCGGGCCCCCCACAGAGCCAGCCTCGGCTTCTTCTTTAAGGTGAGGGGGCGGGGGGGGGGGGGGGATAAGGGGGTGGGGGGCGTGGGGGGGGGGGATAAGGGGGTAGAGGGCGTGGGGGGGGGGATAAGAGGTGGGGGGCATGGGGGGAGGAGGGGGGGGTGTGGGGGAGGAGGGGGGGGCGTGGGGACGGGGGGATGGGGGATATGGGGACCCCTGGGTGTCCCCTGGGTGCCCCCAGGGTGTCCCTCGGGTGTTCCCTTGGTGTCCCCTGGGTGCCCCCTGGCGCCCCTTGGTGCCCCTTGGGCATCCCCTAGGTGCCCTTGGGTGCCCCTTGGAGCCCCATGGGTGCCCTTTGGGTGTCCCTGGGTGCCCCCTGGGCGCCCCTTGGTGTCCCCTGGGTGCCCTTATGTACCCCTTGGGCATCCTCTGGGTGCCTCTTGCCCTTATGTACCCCTGGGCACCCTTGGGTGCCCCGTGGGTGCCTTTTGGGTGTCCCACGGGTGTCCCCTGCGTGTCCCTGTCTCTGGGTGCCCCTTGGTGTCCTCTGGGTACCCCTGGTTGTCCCCTGGGTGCCCCTGGGTACCCCTTGGTGCACCGTGGCCACCCTTGGGTGCCCCTTGGTGCCCATGGGTGCCCCGTGGGTGTCCCATGGGCGTCCCCGGGGTGTCCCTTGTCCCTGGATGCCCGTGGGTGCCTTTTGGGTGTCCCACGGGTGTCCCCTGGGTGCCCCTTGGTGTCCTCTGGGTATCCCTGGGTGTCCCCCGAGTGCCCCTGGGTGCCCCTTGGCACCCCTTGGCTGCCCTGTGGGTGCCCCCTGGCGCACCCTGGGCGCCCTTGGGTGCCCCTTGGTGCCCTGTGGGTGTCCCGTGGGTGCCCTTTGGGTGCCCCTCGGGTGTCCCACGGGTGTCCCCGGGGTGTCCCTGTCCCTGGGTGCCTTTGGGCGCCCCTTGGTATCCTTTGGGTGCCTCTGGGTCCCCTTGGCGCACCCTGGGTGCCCTTGGGTGCCCCTTGGCGTCCCGTGGGTGCCCCGTGGGTGTCTCCTGGGTGCCCCTCGGGTGTCCCACGGGTGTCCCCGGGGTGTCCCCTGGCAGGGGGAGGAGAAGGCGGAGGCGGCGATGGCTCAGAGGCGCGCGGCGCTGCTGGAGCGGCAGCAGAGGCGCAGCGAGGAGGCCCGGCAGCGCCGGCACTGGCTGGAGGCCGAGCGCAGGGACAGGGAGGAGGCCGAGGCCAGGTGGGTGCCGGGGGGGGGGGCACACGGGCAGAGACCCCCCCCGGGGCAATATAGGGGCTGGGGGGGGTCCTAGGGGGTCTCCCTGTCACCCCACGGCACCTATATGGGGATGGGGGGGGGTCCTCAGCTGTGCCCCCCCCACACCCCAAGGTGCCCATATCTGGTGGGGGGGGCATATAGGGAATGGGGGGGGTCTCACTTGTGGGCCCCCCCCCTATCAGGGTCAATATAGGGGCTGGGGGGGGTCCTATGGGGTCTCCCACCTGCTCCAGGGCACCCATATAGGGATTTTTTGGGGGGGAGTGTCTCACCTGTGCCCCCCCCAAATAGTTTTTGTTTTTTGGGGGGGGTCCTCACCTGTGGCCCCCCACCCAGGTGCCCCTATAACCCTATAAAGCTTTAGGGGGGGGGTCTCACCTGTGCCCCCCCCCCAGGTGCCCTCATAACCCTATAAAGCTTTCGGGGGGGGGGGTCTCAGCTGTGCCCCCAAATAGTTTTTTTTTGTGGGGGGGTCTCACCAGCTGTGCCCCCCCCCCAGGTGCCCATTTCCCCAACGGGGGGGGGCTGTATGGGGGGGGGGGGGGGTCTCACCTTTTCCCCCCAGTACCCCTTTGAGGGGAGGGATCTCAGGTCTCCACCCCCCCCCAGCCCTTTGAGGGGGGGGGGTCTCACCCCGCGCCCCCCCCACCCTAGGGTGTCGGCGGACCCCCCCCGCGTGGAGGAGGAGGGGGGGCGGCGGGGGGACTTCACGCGGCAGGAGTACGAGCGGCGGCAGCAGCTGAAGCTGATGGCCGAGCTGGACAAGGTGCTGCGGCCCCGCGCCCCCCCCCGCGGCCCCCCTCCCGCCGCCCCCCCCGCCCCAAAAGCGTCTTCTGCGACGACTCCGCCCTGGCGCGCAGCCCCGCCAAGGGGCTCCTCGGTACGGGGGGGGGGGGGCAGGGGGGCGTGGGGGGGGCTTGGGGACATGGGGACATTGGGGGAGCTTGGGGGCATGGGGGGGGCATGGGGGGGCTTGGAGGTTGGGGGGGGGCTTGGAGATGTGGGGGGGGCATGGGGGGGCTTGGAGACATAGGGGAGGGCCTTGGGAATGTGGGGGGGCATGGGGGTCTTAGAGATGGGGGGGGGCTTAGAGATGGTGGGGGGGACATGGGGGGGGCTTGGGAACATGGGGGGGGCTTGGGAACATGGGGGGGACATGGGGACATCGGGGGGGCTTGGGGAGGTTTGGAGATGGGGGGGGACATGGGGACGTGGGGGGTCTTTGGGACATGGGGGGGCTTGGGGGGGCTTGGAAATGGGGGGGGCATGGGGACATGGCCCCGCCAAGGGCTACTCGGTATGGGGGGGGGCACGGGGGGGACATGGGGACATGGAGGGGCATGGGGGGGTTTGGAGATGGGGGGGACACAGGGGGGCTTGGGGACATGGAGGGGGTACGGGGGGGACATGGGGGGGGGGGGCGTTGTCTGTGTGTGCTGGGGGCACCCAAATTGGAGGGGGGAGCGGGACGGATGATTGGGGGGGGGGGGAGGGGCAACAAAATGGGGAGGGGGGGTCTTTGACCGTGCCCCCCCCCCAAGGCGCCCGCCTGTCCAAGGTGTACTCCCAGTCCACGCTCTCGCTCTCCACCGTGGCCGCCGAGCCCAGCGCCGGGAGGGCCCCCAGGTGGGGGGGGGCAAAATTGGGGAGGGGGGGGGGACAAGAGGTGTGGGGGGGCAGGAGGTGGGGTGGGGTCCTGGGGGGGTAGAATAGGGTTGGGGAAAGGGTGGGGGGGGTA
The DNA here is from genome assembly GCF_964211825.1 of Aythya ferina. NCBI lineage: Eukaryota > Metazoa > Chordata > Aves > Anseriformes > Anatidae > Aythya > Aythya ferina. Next base: position 53,620 of record NW_028181142.1, on the reverse strand, counting down.
AGGGAGGGGATGGGGGGGTGGGGGGGGCAGGAGGTGGGGGAGGGGTTGTGGGGGGGTCGGGGGAGGAGGTGGGGGGGGTCAAGGTATGGGTTGGTGGGGGTCTGGGGGGGGAGGGCGTCTTGGAGGGGGGGTTCTGAGGGGGGGGGAAGAGGGGCTCAGGGGGGTCTTGGGGGATTCTTGGGGGGGGTCTGGGGCGAGGGGGTCAGGGTCTCAAAGGGAGCTGTGTGGGGGGGGTTCTGGTGTGTGCCCCCCCCTCACAGCGCTGTGCCCCCCCCCCGCAGCCGGGCAGCCTCCCCCTCGGGGCCGATGTCCCCCGGGCGCGCCCCCCCCCCCGGGGCGGGACCGCGAGTGGGAGAACGCCTCCAGCGCCTCGTCCCCCGCCTCCGTCCCCGAGTACACCGGTGGGTGCCCCCCCCCGCGACCCCCCCCCCCCCATACCCACCCCCAAAAAGTGCCCCCCCCCCCCATCCCTGTGCCACCCCTGCCGCATCCCCAGGGTGGCACCCCTGTCCCCATGACCTCCCCGTGTCCCCCCCCGCACCCCCCCTGTGACCCCACATGACCCCCCCCGTGCCCCTCCCATGACCCCCCTGCGCCTCCCCATGAGCCCCCCCGTGACCTCCCCATGCCCCCCCGTGCTCCCCCATGACCCCCATGCCCTCCCTGTGACCCCCCCCTGCCCCCCTGTGACCCCCAATGACCCCCCCATGACCCCCCGTGCCCCCCCATGACCTCCCCGTGCCCCCCTGTGACCCCCCACGCTCCCCAATGACCCCCCGTACTCCCTTGTGCCCCCCATGACCCCTCCGTTCCCCCCCCGTGACCCCCCATGCCCCTCCCATGACCCCCCCGTGCCCCTCCATGACCCCCCCGTGCCCCCCCCGTGCCCCCCCAGGCCCCCGGCTGTACAAGGAGCCGAGCGCCAAGTCCAACAAGCACATCATCCACAACGCGCTGGCGCACTGCTGCCTGGCCGGCCGCGTCAACGAGCCCCAGAAGAACCGCGTGCTCGAGGTGGGGGCCGGGGGCACCGGGGGGGGGCACCGGGGGGGGGCTGGGGACATTCAGGGGACATTCCGAGGGCATTCTGGGGACACCTGGGGACATTCTGGGGCATCCTGGGGGCACCTGGGGGGGCCTGGGGACACCTTGGGGACATCTTGGGGGCATCCTGGGGACGCCGGGGGGGGCCGGGGGGGCCTGGGGATACCTTGGGGACATTCTGGTGACATCCTGGGGGCACCTGGGGGGGCCTGGGGGCGCCTTGGGGACACCTGGGAGCATTCTGAGGACACTCTGGCGGCATTTGGGGACACCTGGGGGCACCCTGGGGGGGATGCCTGGGGACATTCTGGGGACGCCTGGGGGCTCCTAGGGGTGCCCAGGGGTGCCTTGGGGACATTCTGGGGCACCCTGGGGACAGTTGGGGTGCACTAGAGGTGAGGGGGGGCACTTTGGGGACATCCTGGGGGCACCTGAGGGCACCCCGGGGACACCCCTGGGACACCCCGGAGACACTCAGGGGCACCCTTGGGACACCTGGGGACATCCTGGGGACAGTTGGGGTGGTCCCAGAAGCACCATGAGGGACGTGGGGCCATGGGCACCAGGGGGGGTGTGTGTGTGTGTGGGGGGAGGGGGGCTGTCACCCCATTAACCCCTTGTCCCCCATTAACCCCTTGTCCCCCATTAACCCCTCATTCCCTTTTCACCCCATTACCCCTTTGTTACCCCTCTAATTAACCCTTCGTTACCCCTCATCCCCCATTAACCTCTCATTTCCCTATTAACCCTTTTTTACCCCCTCATCCCCCATTAACCCCCATTAACCCCTTGCCCCCCATTACCCCCCTGTCCCCCATTAACCCCTTGTTTTCCTTGTCACCCCATTAACCCCTTGTTACTCATTAACCCCCTCACCCCTCCATTAACCCCTTTTACCCCATTAACCCCACATTAACCCTTTTTTCCCCATTATCCCCCCAAATAATCCCCCATTATCCCCCCATTACCCCCCCCATTAACCCCCTTTCCCCCATTATCCCCCCATTAACCCCTTGTTTTCCTTGTCACCCTATTAACCCCTTGTTACCCATTAACCCCTTGTTACCCATTAACCCCTTTATCCCCCATTATCCCCCCATTACCCCCCCATTAACCCCCTTTCCCCCATTATCCCCCCATTAACCCCTTGTTTTCCTTGTCACCTCATTTACCCCTTTTCCCCCATCAATCCCTTGTTACCCATTAACCCCTTTTCCCCCATTAACCCCTTTATCCCCCATTAACCCCCCATTAACCCCTTTTCCCCCATTCTCCCCCCATTAACCCCTAATTAACCCCTTTTTCCTCCATTATCCCCCCATTAACCCCTTGTTTTCCTTGTCGCCCCATTAACCCCTTGTTACCCATTAACCCCTTTCCCCCATTCTCCCCCCATTAACCCCTTTTTCCCCCATTACTCCCCCATTAACCCCTTTTTCCCCCCCCTTTCGCCCCCCCAGGAGGTGGAGAAGAGCAAGGCCAACCACTTCCTCATCCTCTTCCGCGACGGGGGCTGCCAGTTCCGCGCCCTCTACACGCTGGGGGGGGACCCCCCCGAGCTGAGCCGCCTGGCGGGCTCGGGGCCGCGCACGGTGCCGCTGCCCATGGTGCAGGGCATCTACAAATACCTCTCGGACCGCAAGCGCTTCGCCCCCATCCCCGCCAAGACCATGTCCATGAGCGTCGACGCCTTCACCATCCAGGGCCACCTCTGGCAGCCCCGCAAGCCCGGCACCCCCAAAAAAGCCGGCACCCCCAAGTAGGGGTCCTGGGGGGGCGAGGGGGGGGGCAGGATCCCCAAAAAAACTGGAACCCACCCCAAAAATCCTGGCACCCCTAAAAAAGCCAGCACCCCCAAGTAGGGGTCTTGGGGGTGGGGGGGGCAGAAACCCAAAAAAAACTCGGCATCCCCCAAAAACCCAGCACCCCCAAGTAGGGGCCTAGGGGGCTAAGGGGGGGGGGGGGGCAGAATTCCCTAAAAACTGGAACCCACCCCAAAAAACCTGGCACCCCTAAAAAAGCCAGCACCCCCAAGTAGGGGTCTTGGGGGGGGTAAGGGGGGGCCAGAATCCCCCAAAAAATGGAACCTACCCCAAAAAAAGGGCACCCCCCCAAAAAAAACAGCAACCCCAGGTTGGGGCCTGGGGGGGTAAGGGGGGGGGGCACAGCAGTCCTAAAAAACCCGGCACAACCCCAAAAAAGCCGGCACCCCCAAGTAAGAGCCTGGGAAGGGGGCACAGTAACACCCCCCCCCCCCAAAAAAAAAAACAAAACACATCATTCCCCCCCCCCAAAAAGGGACTGGGGGGGGGTCATGGGGGGGGGCAGCACCCTCAAAAAACCAGGCACCTCCCCAAGTAAGGACCTGGGAGGGGAGGGGGCAGTGGGAAGGTGGAGGGGGGGTGCTCCCCTTCCCCCCCCCCCTTCAGCTCCCCCCCCCCCTCAATTTGGCACATACAAGGGGTGAGGCAGCTCTGAGGGGAGGGGGCAAAGCCCCTGTGTGCCCCCCCCCCCCCCAGCATTTTGGAGTTTGGGGACCCCCCCCCGACCCCCCCCAAAATGCTGTGCCTGCCCCAAGCCATGGAAAGGCGGGGGGGGTGGGGCTGGGGGGGGGGGTCCCAGCCTTTGCCACGGCCCCAATTTTGTGCCTGGGCTGCGCCCCCCCCCACCCCCCGCCCCCCTCCCCCCCCCCCCCATGCCCACAAAGCTTGGGGACAAAGGGACAAGGCCGGGGGGGAGGGGCACCAACACGACCCCCCCCCCCCAAAATGTGCCTGGGCTCTGCCCACCCTGGTGCCCCCCCCCCAGGGTCACAGGGTGGGGGACACGAAGCCACTGGGTGCCACCAGGGTGTCCCCACCCAACGGGGGGGGGGCACGGGGGCCACTGCGTTCCCCCCCCATGGTGCCAAAGCCCCCCCCCCTCCCCCACTGCCACCCCCCCCCGCGGTGTCCCCACGGTGCTGCTGGCTCTGCCACCCTGCGAATGTCTGTCCATAGGGGAGGGGTTTTTGGGGGGGGGGGGGGGGGGCACGGGGTGGTGGTTTTTTTTTGGGGGGGGGATGTCCCCCCCCCATGGTGTCATTGTCACTTAATAAAGTAATTTAATGGAGGCCGGGTCTTGTAAAATGGCGTTTATTGGGGACAATAAAGGGGGGGGGGGGCACAATAAATGGGGGGGGACAAGGGGGGGGTCCTGTGGGGGTGGTCCCGGCGCCTCAGTCGTCCTTGAGCCCCCCGAAGACGGAGGAGGGCACCCGCTTCTGCTCCAGCTGCACCTCTGGGGGGGGCACGGGGGGGTCAGGGCACCTCCATCCCCTCCCCGTGTCCCCCCCCCCAGTGCTGTGTCCCTGCCCCCCCCCCCCCCCCCAGCAGCATTATGGCCCCACACCCCCCGGCCCACGTCCCTTGTGTCCCTATATCCCTGTCCCCCGTCCCTATATCTCTGTGTCCCTGTCCCCATATCCCTGTCCCCATGTCCCTATCTCAATGTCCCTGTCCCCATATCCCCATGTCCCCATCTCCATCTCCCTGTCCTTGTCCCCATATCTCTGTCCCCATGTCCCCCCGTCCCCATGTCCCCATCTCAATGTCCCTGTCCCTATATCCCCGTGTCCCCATCCCCATATCCCTGTCCCCATATCCCTGTCCCCCTGTCCCCCAGCCCCCGTCCCTCCCCCGGTACCGTCGGGCTCGGGCTCGTCCTCGTCCCCCAGGTCGATCTCGTCGGGGTTCCCCTGCTGGGACAGCGCAGCCAGGGCCTCCCGCGGGCCCTCGGCCCTGTGGGCGCCGTCAGCACCCATGGGTGGGGGCACCCAGGGGTGGGGGGGGGCAGCACCCACCTCACTGAGGGGACCCCGGGGTGGGGAGGGGACGCGGGACCGCGGGGGTGGCGCAGGGACAGCACCCAAGGGACTTGTCCCATGCCCGGGGGGTGACACTGGGGGGTCCCGGGGAGGTGACACCCAAGGGTGACGTGGGGAGGGGTCTGGGGGGGCACCCACCTGACGAAGAGCACCCTGTCCTTGGGGCGGGGGGCGTCGCGCTGTGCCTCAGCTGCCAGCTGCTCGGCGCGCTGCTCCAGCAGCTTCATGTCGTCCAGCCCGCTCTGCCCCGGCGCCAGGTCCGACACTGCCACCGTGTCACCGTGTCACCACGGCACCGTGTCACCATGTCACCATGTCACCATGTCACCGTGTCACCGCGTGTCCCCAGCGCCCCCAGTCCCCTCCACCCCCAGGTCCCCTCGTGCCCTCCGTCTCCACCTCCCCTCTGTCCCCTCTGTCCCCTCGTCCCCTCCAGCCCCATGTCCCTGGGTGCTCCCTGGACTCCCATGGGTGCTCCCCAGTCCCCAAAAAAGCCCCCAACCCCCCCCAAGTGGCCCCCAGCCCCCCATAGATGCCCCCTCCTGCCCCACAGATGCTCCCTGATGCCCCACGGGTGCCCCCAGCCCCCCATAAATGCTCCCTGGACCCCCATGGGTGCCCCCTAGTGCCCCACAGATAGCCCCAAACACCCTATAGGTGCTCCCGCTCCCTTTTGCCCCCAGCCCACCATAGGCGCCCTCTTCTGCCCCCCAGATGCTCCCCAAGTACCCCCCTGGGCTCTCCCCACCCCCACAGCCTCCCCAGCACCCATGGGTGCCCCCCACTGACCGGTGCCGGTGGCGTTGCTGTAGACCTTGAGCATCTGGGAGGCCATGAAGTTGACCTGGGTGTTGTAGGTGGCCTGGACGCTGCGTTTGATGCGCAGCATCTCGCGGATCGTGTCCTCGTTGCCGTGGCGGATCTCAAAGTCCTTCCACGTCTGCCAGAAGTTGGCCGTGATCTGGGGGGGGGGGGAGAGGATGACACCGTGAGGCCCTGGGGACACTGGTGGCAATGGGAGGCTTCGGGGACACCGGTGGCACCGGGTGGCCTCAGGGACATTGGTGGCACCAGAAGTCCTTGGGCACATCAGTGGAACCAGGTGGTCTTGGGGACACCAGTGGCACCCTGTGGTGGCCTTGGGGCCATTGATGGCACCGTGAGACCTTGGGGACATTGGTGACACTGGGTGGCCTCAGGGACACTGGTGGCACCACGAGGCCTTGGGGACACCGGTGGCACTGTGTGGCCCTGGTGACATCGGTGGCACCGGGTAACCTCAGCGGGTGCCCCCCTGCCCCACTGGGTGCCCCCCACCCATGGGTACCCCCCACCCTATTGGGTGCCCCCCGCCCCATCGGTGCCATTCTGTCCCTGTCCCCCAGGTGCCCCCCACCCCACTGGGTGCCCCCCCACCAATGGGTGGCCCCCCACCCATGGGTGCCCCCTGCCCCATCGGGTGCCCACCACCCTACCGGGTGTCCCCCTCCCCATTGGGTGCACCCCACCCCATCGGTGCCATTCTGCCCCTGTCCCCCAGGAGCCCCCCACCCCATTGGGTGCCCCCCCACCCATGGGTGCCCCCCGGCCGCGGGGTGCTCACGCGGGGGTCGCAGATCTGGGAGCAGTAGGTGTAGATGGCGCGCGCCCGGTCCACCTCGCCCAGCTTGCACTCCATGTCGGCGAAGCGCAGGCACATCTCGCGCGCCTGCTCGTCCCCCAGCACCTGCACCCATGGGTGCCCCCCCCCCAGTCAGTGCCAGGCACCGTGGGACACCCACAGGACCCCCCCACACACACCTTGTCCCCACACCATGTCCCTATGTCCCCCCATGTCACATCCCCCCGTCCCCATGTCCCCCATGCCTGTATTTCCAGTGTCATGTCCCCATGTCCCCATGTCCCCATACCCTCTCCCCATGTCCCCTATCCATGTCCCCATGTCCCCTGGCACTTGTCCCTCCCCCGTGTCACATCCCCATGTCCCCATGTCTCCATGCCATGTCCCCGTGTCCCTGTGTCTCATCCCCATGTCCCCCACATCCCCCATGCCATGTCCCCATGTCCCCCATGCTGGTGTCCCCCCATCCCCATGTCCCCATGTCCCCATGTCCCCACATCCCACGTCCCATCCCCATGTCCCCATGTCCCCCAGTCCCCACACCCCATGTTCCATTCCCAAGTCCCCACGCCCCCATATCCTATGTCCCATCCCCACGTCCCCCCGTCCCCACATCCCACGTCCAATCCCTGTGTCCCTCATGTCCCCATATCCCCATGTCCCTGTGTCCCATCCCCATGCCCACATTCCCATGTCCCCAAGTCGCCCCATGCCACATCCCCACGTCCCATCCCCACGTCCCCGTGTCCCATCCCCACGTCCCCGTGCCCCCATCCCCACGTCCCTGTGCCCACGCTGTCCCCGCGCCCCCACCTCGATGGCCTTCTCGTAGATGGGCCGCGTGTGCGTGACGCCGTAGAGCTCAGCGGCGCGCTTGATGTAGATGTTGAACATGTCGCGTTGCTCGGCCGGCAGCACCGCCCGCGTGGCGCGCTCGTACACGGCCATGGCGTGGCGCGCCAGCCCGAACTCCTCCTCCAGCTTGGCGTACAGCAGGTAGATGGCTGCGGGCGGCACGCGCCGTGGGGCACGGCCCCATGGACTGCCCCACGGCCTGCCCCACAGACTGCCCCACGGACTGACCCATGGCCTGCCCCATAACCTGACCCATCATGTGCCCCGTAGCCAGTCCCATAGCCCACCCCATGGCCTCCCCCATAGCCTGACCCACGGACTGACCCATGGCCAGCCCCATAGCCAGTCCCATAGCCAGTCCCATAGCCCACCCCATGGCCTGCCCCATAGCCTGCCCCATAGCCCACCTCATAGCCAGTCCCATAGCCCGTCCCATAGCTTGTCCTGTAGCCTCACCCATGGCCAGCCCCATAGCCAACCCCATGGCCTGCCCCGCGGCCTGCCCCATAGCCAGCCTCATAACCTGCCCCATAACCTGCCCCACAGCCTGACCCCCACCCACCCCGTGCCCTAACCCCATAGATACCCCTACCTTACCCCATTCCCTGCCCCACACCCACCCCCTGTCCCACCCCCTACCCCACACCCAACCCCACTACCACCCTGCCCCACCCCCTGCCCCACCCCCACCCCCACAGCCCCCCAGTGCCCCCCACGTCCCCCCTGTGTCCCTCAGCCCCCTCCCAGCCCCACAACCCATCCTCCCGCCCCCCCGCGCCCCCCCCAACCCTTACTCTTGGCGTATTTCTGGGGGCAGCCGTCCAGCGCCTGCTCGAAGAGGTCCCGCGCCCTCTCCAGCTTGCGGCCCCCGTAGCGGGCGACGAACTTGGTGAGGTAGCTGTGCCACACCGCCGCCACGTTGGGCCAGCGGAACAGCGCGATGCCACGCTCGTACGCCTGGGGGGGGACACGGGGGGGACACGGGGGGGACACGGGGACATGGGGGGACGCACACGGCACCGTCAGAGGGTTTGGGGTCGCCTCGTTCCCACCCGAGGTGGTGTGCAGGGGTTTGGGGTCGCCCCCACCCGATGGAGCGCAACGCCAGGTGGGGGGCCTGAGGTGTTGGTGAGAGGGTATAGGGGGTGGGGGGTCGCTAGGGGGTCCCTATGGGGTCTCTATGGGGTCGTCAGGGTCCTATAGGTGGTGGTGGGGTCGCTATGGGGTCCCTATGGGGTCCCTATGGGGTCGTCAGGGTCCTATAGGTGGTGGTGGGGTCGCTATGGGGTCCCTATGGGGTCCCTATGGGGTTCTCAGGGCCCTACACGTGGTGAGAGGATCCCTATGAGGTCCCTATGGGGTCCCTATGGGGTCCCTGGGATCCTACAGGTGGTGGGGGGGTCCCTATGGGGTCCCTTCAGGGTCCTCAGGGCCCTACAGGTGGTGGCAGGGTCCTTACGGGGTCCCTATGGGGTCCCTATGGGGTCCTCAGGGCCCTACAGGTGGTGGTGGGGTCCCTATGGGGTCCCCAGTGCCCTATGGGTGTCCCCAGGGTGTCCCCAAGGTCCCCGGGGTGTCCCCAGGGTGTCTCCAGGGTGTCCCCAAGGTCCCGGCGGTGTCCCCATGGCCTCCCAAAAGTGTCCCCAAGGTGTCCCCAAGGTCCCCAGGGTGTCCCTAAGGTGTCCCCAACATCCCCACAGCCTCCCCGAGGTGTCCCCAAGGTCCTGGGGGTGTCCCCAAAGTGTCCCCAGGGTGTCCCCAAGGTCCTGGGGTGTCCCCAAAGTGTCCCCAGGGTGTCCCCAAGGTCCCCAGGGTATCCCCAAGGTGTCCCCAAGGTCCCGGGGGTGTCCCCAAGCTTCCCACGGCCTCCCCAGGGTGTCCCCAAGGTGTCCCCGCGGTGTCCCCACCTTGAAGCTCTCCTCGAAGTAGCCGCGCTCCTCCAGGAACAGCCCGTAGTTGATGACGATCTGCGGGGTGGCGATGCGCAGGTCCAGGATGCGCTCGTACACGGCCTTGGTCGACTGCCGGGGGGGACAGGGGGACATGGGGGACATTACTGGGGGACACTGGGGACACTGGGGACATCGGGGGATAATGAGGACATTGGGGACAGTGGGGACATTGGGGACATTGGGGGGTATTGGGGGATAATGGGGACAGTGGGGACATTGGGGGATAATGAGGACATTGGGGACAGCAGGGGACACTGGGGACAATGGAGACGGGAGATACTGGGGACATTGGGGACATTGGGGACAACGGGGGATATTGGGGGACAGCAAGGACAATGGGAGATACTGGGGACATCAGCGATATTGAGGACAGCGGGGACAATGGGGACATTGGGGGATATTGGGGACAGCAGAGTGTCAGGGACAGCGGGGACAGCAGGGGACAGTGGGGACATCAGGGACAGGGGGGGCATCCAGGGACATCAGGGGATATTGGGGACATCGAGGACAATGGGGACAGCAGGGTGTCACGGGACAGTGGGGACAGTGGGGGATATTGGGGACAGCAAAGGGACATGGGGGATTAATGGGGACATTAGGGAAACCAGGTGGCACTGGGGACATCAAGGGACGTCAGGGGATATTGGGGACATCGAGGACAATGGGGACATGGGGGATTAATGGGGATGTGGGGGGATTAATGGGGACACTGGGGACAAATGGGGACAATGGGGGACACGGGGGATTAATGGGGACATCAGGGACATCAGGGGACATTGGGGGACAAATGGGGACAATGGGGACATCGGGGGGGTGTCAGGGATTAACGGGGACACTGGGGACAGCGCGGGGGTCCCATACGGCTCCCTGACAGCTGGGGGGGGCTGTGAGGGTACTGGGGACCCCCCAGCACTTTGGGGGCCCCGGGGGGGTCCTGGGACCCCCCCCTCAACCTGGTGGCCCCGGGGGGGTCCCGTGCAGCCCCCCTCATGTCACAGAGCCCCCCCCAAACCTGGAAGGCGCCTGGGGGGGCCCAGATTCCCCAACCCAACCTGGGGGTCCCAGGACCCCCAGCTCAACCCAGGGGTCCCAGGGGGATCCCGGGACCCCCACCCTGACCCCATGGCCCCGGGGGGGGTCCCAGGGAGCCCCCTCAGTGCCGTGGTGCCCCCCCCCCCCCCACCTGGAAGGTGCCCAGGGGGGTCCCAGGACCCCCATCCCAACCCCGTGGACCTGCGGGGTCCCAGGACCCCCAGCTCTACCCGGGGGGGTCCTGGGACCCCCACCCTGACCCGGTGGCCTCGGGGGGGTCCCGTGCAGCCCCCCCCCGTGTCACAGAGCCCCCCCCCCACCTGGAAGGTGCCCAGGCTCTCCTCCAGGTCCGCCAGCATGGCCCAGACGCGCAGGCACTTGTAGAGGCGGTTCTGCACCGGCTCCGAGCTGTCGAAGTACTCGGCCCTCCTGGCGGGCAGCGCCGTGGCTTTCTGCAAGGGGGGGGGGGGATTTTAAATCGGGGGGGGGCACATCGGGGGGCTTGTGCCCCCCCCCCGGGGTCCTGAGCCCCCCCAAACCCGCGGGATGGACTTGGGGTGGCCGCGGCGCAGCTCCTGGGGGGATGTTGGAATTGGGGGGGGGGGGCTGGATTTTGGATTGGGGGGGGGGGATTTTGAAATTGGGGGGGCGTTTTGGAATTGGGGGAGGATTTTGGAATTGGGGGGGGTCCCCGTGGCCACCCCCCAGGGTCCTGAGCCCCCCCTGGGGGTCCTGAGCCCCCCCAAACCCACAGGATGGCCTTGGGGTGGCCGTGGCACAGCTCCAGTGGGGACATGTTGGAACTGGGGGGGGATTTCGGATTGGGGGGGGGCGATTTTAGGCTGGGAGGGGGGAGTTTGGAATTCGGGGGGGGGATTTTGGATTGGGGGGGTCCCCGTGGCCACCCCCCCAGGGTCCTGAGCCCCCCCTGGGGGTCCTGAACCCCCCCCAAACCCACGGGACAGCCTCGTGGTGGCCTTGGCACAGGTTCTGGGGGGACGTCGGGATTGGGGTGGGGGATTTCGGATCGGGGGGGGCCGGTAGGGGCTGGGGGGGGGGGATTTGGATTTGGGGGGGGGGGGTCCCGGTGCCCCGTACCCGCAGCACGTTGAGGGCGGCCTCGTGGTGGCCGTGGCGCAGCTCCAGCTCCCCGCGCTCGCACCAGACGGCCGCCAGGTCGGGAACCTGCCGGAACCGCACCCGCGTGGCGCGGGACAGGATGGCACGGGCCTGGGGGGGGGACACGGGGGGGGCAGCGTCAGGGGGGGGCACGGGGACATGGGGGGGGTGGGGGGGCATAAGGGGGGGTGTGGGGACATGGGGGGGGGGTGGGGACACAGGGGGGACATGGGGGGCACGGGGATGTGGGGACATGGGGAGGGACACAGGGACATGGGGGGGGCGGTGTCGGGGGTGGGGGGACACAGGAGGGGTGGGGGGACATGGGGGGGGACACAGGAACATGGGGGGTGACATGGGGACGTGGGGGGGTGTGGGGACACATGGGGGGGTGTAGGGACACGGGGGAGCAGTGTCAGGGGTGGGGGGACATGGGGGGGGACAGGGACTTGGGAGGGCATGGGGACATGGGGACATGGGGGGGGTGGGGACACGGGGGGGGACAGGGGACATGGGGGTGGATAAGGGGGGCATGGGAGGGGTGGGGACGTGGGGGGGACACACACAGGGCCATGGGGGATGGGGGTGGGGACACAGAGGGACAGGGGCTGGGGACATGGGGGGAGGGGGAAGGGACATGGGGGGGCCACCAGGGGTTGGGGACAGGGGTTGGGGACATGGGGGGGGGGGAGGACACGGGACACTGGGGGCAGGTGGCGGGGACACGACGGGACAGGGCGGGGGCACAGGGCACACCCGGGTGTCCCCACCACCCCAGGGTGCCCCCCCGCTCCCTCCTGGGTGCCATTTTGGGGTGTGCCCCCCCCAGGTGACATTTTTGTGTCCCTCCCCCCTCCCATCATCCAGCCGCCCGTTGCCCCCAGCACCCCGGGGTGACGATTTGGGTGTCCCCAGCACCCCGGGGTGCCAGCTGGGTGTCCCCAGCACCCCGAGGTGCCCCCCCCGCCCCCCCCCCCAGGTGCCATTTTGGGGTGTCCCCCCCCTCACGTCGTCCAGCTGCCCGTTGTCCTCGTAGAAGCGGGCGAAGGCCACCCAGAGGCTGTGGGGGGGCCCCGTGGCCTTCATGGGGTCCACGGTGCGCACGGCCTGCGTGTAGGTGCTGATGATCTGGGGGGGGCACGGGGGGGGCACGGGGACATTACGGGGACACGTCAGGCCCCGCAATGTCCCCGCTGTCCCCAATATCCCCCCACACTGTCCCCAGTCCCCCCCCAGTCCCCCTGTCCCCATTGATCCCCCCCAATGTCCCCCCCACCATCCCCAAAGCCCCCCCCCAACTGTCCCCATCGCCCCCAGTGCCCCACCCCGATGTCCCCCCTCCACCGCCAGTGTCCCCAATGTCCCCCCCACCCCGCTGTCCCTATGTCCCCAATGTCCCCATTTCCCCCCCCAACCTCTTAGGGCACCCCGCTGTCCCCATCACCCCCCCGTCCCCAACATCCCCACTGTCCCCATGTCCCCCCCATCCCAACGTCCCCATGTCCCCAATGTCCCCCCCACCCCACTGTCCCCCCGTGTCCCCCCCCCCACCTCTTCGGGCACCCCGTTGTCCCCACTGTCCCCATCACCCCCCCTGTCCCCATGTCCCCCCAACCCCAATGTCCCCAGTGTCCCCATCACCCCCCCTTGTCCCCAATGTCCCCAGCGTCCCCAACATCCCCAGTGTCCCGGTGCCCCCCCAGTGTCCCGGTGCCCCCCACCTGCTGGGGGTGGCCGTGGTGCAGCCGCACACACTTGTGCCCCTTGTGAACATTTTGGGGATTTGGGCACTGCGCCCCTCACCCCAACATCTCCATGTCCCCAACATCCCCATGTCCCAATGTCCCCAGTGTCCCCAGTATCCCCAGTGTCCCAGTGTCCCCCCCAGTGTCCCGGTGTCCCCCCCACTCGTGCCCCTCATGCACGTTGTGGGGGTCCTGGCACTGCGCCCCTCACCCCAACATCCCCAACGTCCCCACATCCCTATGACCCCACCTGTCCCCAATGTCCCCAATGTCCCCAGTGTCCCAGTGCCCCCCCAGTGTCCCGGTGCCCCCCACCTCCTGGGGGTGGCCGTGGTGCAGGCGCACGCGCTTGTGCCCCTTGTGCACGTTGTGGGGGTCCTGGCACTGTGCCCCCCACCCCAACGTCCCCACATCCCCATCACCCCTGCTGTCCCCAACATCCCCATGTCCCCAGTGTCCCCAGTGTCCCTGATGTCCCGGTGTCCCCCCCACCTGCTGGGGGTGGCCGTGGTGCAGGCGCACACGCTTGTGCCCCTCGTGCACATTTTGGGGATTCGGGCACTGCGCCCCTCACCCCAACGTCTCCATGTCCCCAACCTCCCCGTGTCCCCAATGTCCCTGATGTCCCCAATGTCCCCAATGTCCCCATGTCCCCCCCACCTCCTGGGGGTGGCCGTGGTGCAGGCGCACGCGCTTGTGCCACTCGTGCACGTTGTGTGGGTTCTGTCTCAGCAGGACGCTGTTGAGCAGCAGCGGGCGCCGCCCCACCAGGCGCTCCAGGCGCGCCAGGCGCAGCTCCAGGTCCACCTCGCCTGGGGGGGGGGCACGGGGGGGCGTCGGGGGGGGGGGGGGAGACAGCCCAGGGGGGTGGGAGACCCCCCCAAAGGATGGGACCCCCCCAAAGGATGGGACCTCCCCCCCAGGATGGGATAGGGTGCGAGGGACCCCCAGGGATCCCCATAGGACCCCCCCCAGGAGCCCCCCCAGGACCCTCAGGGACCCCCCCAGGACCCCCCCCAAGACCCTCAGGGACCCCCATAGGGTGCGAGGGACCCCCACGGACCCCCCATAGGACCCGCAGACCCCCTCAGGACCCCCAGGGACCCCCCAGGGCACCCCCAGGACCTCCAGGAGCCTCCCAGGGTCCCCCAGGACCCCCAGGCCCCCTCAGGTCCCCCCCCAAGGACCCCCAAGGACCCCCATATAGGACCCCCAGACCCCCTCAGGACCCCCAGACCTCCCCCAGGACCCCCCCCCAGGACCCCCCTTAGGACCCCCAGACCCCCTCAGGACCCCCCAGCCCTCCTCCAGGACCCCCTATAGGGCCCCCAGACCTCCTCAGAGCCCCCCCAGGATCCCCCATAGGCCCCCCAGACCCCCTCAAACCCCCCCAGGACCCCCCTTAGGCCCCCCAGACCCCCTCAGGACCCCCTTCAGCCCCCCCAGGCCCCCCAAGGACCCCCCCATAGGACCCCCAGACCTCCCGCAGGTCCCCCCATAGGGCCCCCAGACCCCCTCAGGACCACCCAAGTCCCCCCATAGGACCCCCAGGGAGCCCCCCAAGGCACAAGGATCCCCCATAGGGCCCCCAGACCCCCTCAAAACCCCCCAGGACCCCTCTTAGGCCCCCCAGACCCCCTCAGGACCCCCTTCAGCCCCCCCCCCAGCCCCCCCCAGCCCCCCCCGGCCCCCCACCATCCTCGCCGAGCCCCGGGGGGGGCCCGCTGTCCATGCGCGCGGCGATGAGGCTCTCCTCGAAGTGCGCGTAGCTGTCGAACACCTGGCTGAAATCCCGCACCGTCGGCACCGTCTGCACCGCCTCCTCGTACACGTCCCGCGCCTGGGACACGGGACGGGGTCACCGGGGGGGGGACACGGGGACGGGGGGGGACGGGAGGGGATGGGGACGGGGTGGGGACAGGGTGGGGATGGGGACAGGATTGGGATGGGGATGGGGACGGGACTGGGATGGGGGTGGGGACAGGGTGGGGACAGGGTGGGGATGGGGACGGGATTGGGATGGGGACAGGATGGGGACAGGATGGGGATGGGGACAGGGACAGGGTGGGGACAGGATGGGGACAGGGTCAGCACAGGACGGGGGGGGGCACGGGGACGGGACTGGCATGGGGACAGGATTGGGATGGGGATTGGGACAGGGTGGGGACAGGGGTGGTGCAGGGACGGGGACAGGACTGGGATGGGGACAGGACAGGGGCAGCACTGGGATGGGGATGGCACAGGGACAGGGTGGGGACAGGATGGGGACGGGGACAGGATTGGGATGGAGGTGGCACAGGGACAGGGACGGGGTCAGGATGGGATGGGGACAGGGTGGGGACAGGATGGGGACAGGGACGGGATGGGGATGGGGGTGGCACAGGGATGGGGACAGGGTGGGGATAGGACTGGGAGGGGACAGGATTGGGATGGGGGTGGGGACAGGATGGGGGTGGCACAGGGACGGGGATGGCGCGGGGACAAGATGGGGACAGGGTCAGGATGGGAACACAATGGGGGGGGGGTGACATGGCAGGGGGGTGTCCGGGTGTCCCCAAAGTGTCCCCAAGGTGTCCCCAGGGTGTCCGTGTGTCCCCAGGGTGTCCCCAAAGTGTCCCAAGGTGTCCCCAAAGTGTCCACGTGTCCCCGAGGTGTCCCTAAAGTGTCCCCAGGGTGTCCCTGGGGTGTCTGTGTGTCCCCGAGGTGTCCCTAAAGTGTCCCCAAAGTGTCCAAAAGCGTCCCAAAATGTCCCAAAGTGTCCCCAAAGTGTCCCCAGGGTGTCCGGGTGTCCCTAGGGTGTCCCCAAAGCGTCCCAAAGCATCCCAAATTGTCCCAAAGCGTCCCAAAGTGTCCCTAAAGTGTCCCCAAAGCATCCCAAAGTGTCCCCAGGGTATCCGTGTGTCCCCAGGGTGTCCCCAAAGCGTCCCAAAGTGTCCCCAAAGCGTCCCCAGGGTGTCCCCGGGGTGTCCGGGTGTCCCCGAAGCGTCCCAAAGTGTCCCAAATTGTCCCAAAGTGTCCCAAAGTGTCCCCAAAGTGTCCCAAATTGTCCCAAAGCATCCCAAAGTGTCCCCAAAGCGTCCCAAAGTGTCCCTAAAGTGTCCCCAAAGCGTCCCCAGGGTGTCCCCGTGGTGTCACCTTCTCGAAGTGCCCGCTGCGGATGTAGCAGTCGGCCAGGGCGCACCAGAGGCGCCCCAGGTGGTCGGTGAAGCGCCGCAGCCCCCCCCGGATGATGGCCCCCGCGTCCAGGGAGCGCACGCGCTCGGGGTGCTGCGAGATCAGGTCACACAGCTCCTGCCACAGCTGGGGGGGGTGGACACAAAAAAAAGGGGGGGTTACGGGGTGAGGGGGGGCGTGGAGAAACGCACGGAGCCCCCCCCGGAGAGGCTGGGGGGCGGTGGGGCCTGTAGGAGCCCCCCCACATCCCCAGCACCCCCCCATGTCTGTAGGAGCCCCCCTGCAGCCGGGGGAGCCCCCCAGGCCCTGCAGACCCCCCCCCAGGACTCCTCTGAGACCCCCAAGGATCCCCCCAGAACCCCCCCAGGACCTCCCTGGGACCTCCAGGACCCCCCCAGGCCCCTCAGAACCCCCCCAGGACCCCCTCAAACCCCTCAACCCCCCCCCCAGGCCCCCCCCAGGCCCCTCAGAACCCCCCCAGGATTTCCCTGGGACTCCCAGGACCCCCTCGGGATCCCCAGAACCCCCCCAAGCCCCTCAGAACCCCCCCAAAACCCCCCCAGGACTTCCTTGGGACCCCCAGGACTCCCCGGGGACCCCCAGAACCTCCTCAGAATCCCCCCTGGACCCCCCCAGACCCCCCAGTGCCCCTCAGAACCCCCCTCCAGTCCCCTCAGAAGCTCCCCAAGACCCCCCCTGGACTCCCCCAGCACCCCCCCAAGTCTCTCAGAACCCCCCTAAGACCCTCAGAACCCCCCCAAGACCCCCCCAGACCTCTCAGAACTCCCCCTGGACCCTCCAAGCCCCCCCCAGGCCCCTCAGAACCCCCCCAAAACCCCGTGAGGACTCCCCGGGGACCCCCGGAACCACCTCAGAACCCCCCCAAGACCCCCCCCGGACCCCTCAGAACCCCCTCAAGACCCCCAAAGTGCCCCCCCCCGGGCCCCCCACCTGGTACTTGGACTTGCCCTCGGCGGACACGAAGCGCTCGTCGTTGACCAGGGCGGCCAGGCGCTGCGCCGCCTCGTCCAGGCGCCCCACGGAGCGCAGGTACTGCACGTACTGCTCCGCGCCCTCGGGGCACAGCTGGGGGGGGGACACGGGGACACCGTGGGGACACCGTGGGGCCACCGTGGGAACACCGTGGGGACACCACGGCGACGCCACGGGGACAGGGGACGCCACGGGGACACCGTGGGGGCGCAGGGATGCCACCCAAACCCCAGGGATGCGGGGACGTGAGGTGCCACCCGCGTGGCCCCATGGCACCCCTGTCCCCTCCATGTCCCCTCCCTGTCCCCTCCCTGCTCTTGTCCCCTGTCCCCTTTGTCCCTGCTGTCCCCTGACTCCTTTGTCCCTGCTCCGTTTTTTCTCCCTGCTGTCACCTCCCTGCTCCACGTGACCCCCCCAAGCACTGGGTGCCACCAGGTGCCACCGGGTGCCACCGGGTGTCACCAGGTGCTGTTGGGTGCCACCAAGTACCACTGGGTGTCACCAGGCACCATTGGGTGCTACCAAGTACCATTGGGTGCCACCAAGTGCCATTGGCTGATGCCAAGTACTGCTGGGTACCATTGGGTGCCACCAGGTGCCACTGGGTGCCCCCAAGTGTCACTGGGTGCCACCAACTGTCACCAGGTACCACTGGGTGCCATCAGATACCATTGGGTGCCCCCAGGTACTGCTGGGTGCCACCAGCTGTCACCAGGTACCACCAGATGCTGTTGGGTGCCACTAGGTGCCCTTGGGTACATTGGGTCCCACCACGTGCGTCCGTGTACCACTGGGTGCCACCAGGCACCCCTGGGTGCTATTGGGAGCTCCTGGCTGCCATTGGGTGCCCTTGGGTGCCCCTGGGTGGCACCAGGTACTGTTGGGTGACACCAACCACCACTGGATGCCAGCAAGTACCGCTGGGTGCCATTGGATCCCACCAGGTGCCACAGGGTACCACTGGGTGCCATTGGGTGCCCCTGGGTGCCCCTTGGTGCCATGAGGTGCCCCTGGGTGCTACCACATGCCATTGGGTGCCACGAGGTGCCCCTGGGTGCCACCAGGTACCAGTGGGTGCCACCACATGCCACTGGGTGCCCCTGGGTGCCACCAGGTACCACTGGGTGCCCCTGGGTGCCACCGGGTGCCACCAGGTATCATTATGTGCCCCCACATACCATTGGGTGCCACGAGGCACCCCTGGGTACCACCAGGTACCACTGGGTGCCACCACATCCCACTGGGTGCCCCTGGGTGCCCCCAGGTATCATTGTGTGCCCCCACATACCTTTGGGTGCCACCAGGTACCCTTGGGTGCCACGAGGCGCCCCTGGGTGCCACCACATGCCACTGGATGCCCCTGGGTGCCCCCAAGTATCATTGTGTGCCCCCACATACCCTTGGGTGCCCCCAGGTACCCTTGGGTGCCGCGAGGCGCCCCTGGGTGCCACCGGGCACCCCTGGGTGCCCCCCCGTACCTTGAGGTAGCGGCGGTAGACGCGCACGGCGGTCTCGGGCAGGGGGTAGAGGCGCACGAAGCGCAGGTAGAGGGGCCAGAGGCGGTGGTGCTGCGTGATGGGCAGCGCCCGCAGCGCGCGGTCGAAGGTGCGGCGCGTGCGCGTGATGCGGCCCTGCCCCACCAGGAACTGGCAGTAATCCAGCCAGATCCGCGGCATCTGCGGGGACACCGCGTTGGGGGGCGGCCGGGGGAGGGTGGGCGGGGGGCTGGGGGGGCGGTTGGGGGCAGTTAGGGGGCAGTTAGGGGGCTGGGGGGGCGGTTGGGGGCAGTTAGGGGGCAGTTAGGGGGCTGGGGGGATGGTTGGGGGGCTGGGGGGGCAGTTAGGGGGTGGCTGGGGGGTGGTTAGGGGGCAGTTAGGGGGCTGGGGGGGTGGTTGGGGGGCTGGGGGGGCAGTTAGGGGGTGGCTGGGGGGTGGTTAGGGGGCAGTTAGGGGGCTGGGGGGGTGGTTGGGGGCAGTTAGGGGGCAGTTAGGGGGCAGTTAGGGGGCTGGGGGGATGGTTGGGGGGCTGGGGGGGCAGTTAGGGGGTGGCTAGGGGGTGGTTAGGGGGCAGTTAGGGGGCTGGGGGGCAGCTAGGGGGGCAGTTATGGGGCTGGGGGGGTGGTTGGGGGCAGTTAGGGGGCTGGGGGGATGGTTGGGGGCAGTTAGGGGGCAGTTAGAGGGCAGTTAAGGGGCTGGGGGCAGTTAGGGGGCAGTTAGGGGGCTGGGGGGATGGTTGGGAGGCTGGGGGGGCAGTTAGGGGGTGGCTGGGGGCAGTTAGGGGGCAATTAGGGGGCAGTTAGGGGGCTGGGGGCAGTTAGGGGGCAGTTAGGGGACTGGGGGGATGGTTGGGGGGCTGGGGGGCAGTTAGGAGGTGGCTAGGGGGCAGTTAGGGGGCTGGGGGGCAGCTAGGGGGGCAGTTATGGGGCTGGGGGGCAGTTAGGGGGCTGGGGGGATGACTGGGGGGTGGCTTGGGGGCAGTTAGGGGGTGGGGGGTGGTTGGGAGGCAGTTAGGGGGCAATTAGGGGGCAGTTAGGGGGCTGGGGGGGCAGCTGGGGGGCAGTTAGGGGGCTGAGGGGTGGTTGGGGGGCAGCAGGAGGTTATGGGGGGGTTATGGGGCAGGGGAGAGGGCTATGGGGTGGCTATGGGGCAGGGAATGGGGCAACTAAAGGACGATGTGCCCCCGCGTCCCCTCCTGCACCCCCGTGTCCCCCCCAATGTCCCCACGTCCCCAAATGTCCCCAACGCCCCCCTGATGTCCCCAATGCCCCCCAATGTCCCCGTGTCCCCCCCACGTCCCCCCCATGTCCCCCCAACGTCCCTGTACCCCCAAACGTCCCCAACACTCCCCCCGTGTCCCCCCGGTGTCCCCGTGTCCCCAAATGTCCCCAACACCCCCCTGATGTCCCCAGATGTCCCCCCCGTGCCCCCCACCTTGTGCATGAAGACGAGCGCCCTCTCGTGGCAGTTGTTGGCCTCCTCGTAGGCGGGGTCGGTGACGCACCTCAGCCTCACCTGGCGGCGCCGCAGCTTCAGGTAGGCGTACCACAGCTTGTAGCTGCAACCAGCACCCAAGGGTGCCCCCGTCAGCACCCAAGGGTGCCCGGGGGGGGGTCCCCGCACGGCCACGAGCCCCCACGGGCACCCTTGGGTGCTCCCAGGAGGGCTGGGAGGAGATAAAGGGGGGCCAGCAGCACCCAAGGGTGCCCCGAGTGCCCCCAGCGGCACCCAAGGGTGCCCTGAACCTCCTCCGGTAGCACCCAAGGGTGCCCCAAGCCCTCCCAGCAACACCCAAGGATGGTCTGATCCCCCCCAGCAGCACCCAAGGGTGCCCTGAGCCCCTTCCTGTAGCACCCAAGGGTGCCCTGAGCCCCCCCAGCAGCACCCAAGGCTGCTCTAAGCCTCTTTCAGTAGCACCCAAGGGTGCCCGAAGCTCCCCTGGCAGCACCCAAAGGTGCTCTGATCCCCCCCAGCAGCACCCAAGGCTGCCCTGAGCCTCCTCCGGTAGCACCCAAGGGTGCCCTGAGCCCCCACCCCAGCAGCACCCAAGGGTGCCCTGAGCACCCCCAGCAGCACCCAAGGGTGCCCTGCCCCGCCCCCAGCAGCAGCCCTGCCCCCAAATCCCCACCCCTTCCCCTTAGCCCCACCCCCTCCAGCCCCACCCTCCCTTGACCCCGCCCCTCACCATGGCCCCATTCACCCCCTTGGCCCCACCCCACCCACTACATTTGGCCCCGCCCCCTCGAGGCCACGCCCACCACATCCCATCCCACGAGGCCCCTCCCACACAGAGGCCCCACCCACTGCCTGACCCCGCCCCTTTAGGCCTCTCCCCTCCCCATAGCCCCACTACCCCCACCCACTTCCGAGGCCCCGCCCACTTCCGAGGCCCCGCCCACTACCTGACCCCGCCCACTGCCTGACCACGCCCCCCTTGGCCTCTCCTCTCTGTTAGCCCCACTGCCCCCACCCACACCCTTGGCTCCACCCATGTCCTGGTCCCACCCACCTCCGAGACCCCGCCCACCAGAGACCCCGCCCCTCGAGAGACCCCGCCCACTCACAGGCCACGCCCACTGCCTGACCACGCCCCCTTGACCTCTCCCGTTAGCCCCACTGCCCCCACCCACACCCTTGTCCCCACCCACGGCCTAGCCCTGTCCACCGTCGAGGCCCCTCCCACCAGAGGCTACGCCCCCTATAGGCCCCGCCCACCAGGAGGCCACGCCCACTGCCTGACCCCGCCCCCCCTTAGCCTCTCTGTTTGCTCTAATACCCCCACCCACCTCATAGCCCCGCCCACATCCTTGGCCCCGCCCACCTCCGAGGCCCCGCCCACCTTCGAGGCCCCCGCCCACCTTAGTCCCCGCCCCCTCTAGACCCCGCCCACTGCCTGACCCCGCCCCCTGTAGCCTCTCCCCTCCCCATAGCCCCACTCATACCCTTGCCCCCACCCACTGCCTAGCCCCGCCCACACCATTGGCCCTGCCCACCCTAGGCCCCTCCCCCTCGAGGCCCCGCCCCCTCGAGGCCCCGCCCACCTGCCGGGCAGCTCCCGCAGGGCCCTCTCGTAGAGGAGGTTGAGCCGTGCCCGCGGCGCCCCCTGGCGGGCCCGCAGGTAGCGCAGCCACCCCCGCACCGAGTAGGGGTCGCGCAGCAGCTGCTCCTCGTGGGGCACGTCCGCGTCGTCCTGGGGGGGGGAAATAGGGTTAGGGGGGGGTATGGGGTCAGGGGGGGTCAGGGGAATTGGGGGGGTATTGGGGGTATGGGGGCAGCAGCTGCTCCTCGTGGGGAACGTCCGCGTCGTCCTGGGGGGGGGAAGTAGGGTTAGGGGGGGTTATGGGGTCAGGGGGATCATGGGGGGTCATGGGGGTCATAAGGGTATGGGGCACGGGGAAACTGGGGGAATTGGGGGGGAATTGGGGGTATGGGGGCAGCAGCTGCTCCCCATGGGGCACGTCCACATCGACCTTGGGGGGGGGAAATAGGGTTAGGGGGGGTATGGGGTCAGGGGGCGTCAGGGGGGGTCATAGAGGTCACAAGGGTATGGGGCAGGGGGAAACTGGGGGAATTGGGGGGGAATTGGGGGGGTATGGGGGGGTATGGGGGCAGCAGCTGCTCCCCATGGGGCACATCCGCATCCTCCTGGGGGGGCAACGGGGGGGCAAATAGGGTTAGGGGGGAGTTATGGGGTCGGGGGGGGTCATGGGGGGGTCATAGGGATCATGAGGGTATGGGGCAGGGGGAAATTGGGGGAATTAGGGGGGTATTGGAGGGGTATGGGGGGCAGGGGGGCAGCAGCTGCTCCTCGTGGGGTATGTCTGCCTGCTCCTGGGGGGGGAATGGGGGGGGTAAATAGGGTCAGGGGGAGGTTATGGGGTTATAGGGAGTCATGGGGGGGTCACGAGGGGGGTCATGGGGGGGTCATGGGGTCACTGGGGGGTGCAAGGGGCAGCGCCTGCACCTCGTGGAGCCTCCTCCGGGGGGGCAACGGGGGGAGAGGGAGCGTTGGGGGGGGTTGGGGGGGATTTGGGGTCGGGGGGGTCATGGAGGTGGGGGGCTGGGGGAACTGGGGGGTACTGGGGGGGCTGGGGGCATGATGGGGGTTACTGGAGGGGGCGGGGGTATACTGGGGGGGTGCTGGGGGGCACTGGAGGGGTGCTGGGGGGTACTGGGGGGGCGCTGGGGGGCACTGGGTGATACTGGGGGGGGGTGCTGGGGGGTACTGGAGGGGTTCTGGGGGGAACTGGGGGGCACTGGGGGGCAATGGGGGAATGTGGGGGGGCTGGCGGGTACTGGGGGGATACTGGGAGGTATTGGGAGGGTACTGGGATGGTACTGGGAGGATACTGGGGGGATGGGGGGGAACTGGGGGGTACTGGAGGGAACTGGGAGGGTAGCGGGGGGGGCTGGGGAGACTGGGGGGGGCTGGGGGTCACTGGGGAGTACTGGGGGGTACTGGGGGGGCTCTGGGGGGCTGTGGGGGAACGGGGGGGGCCCGGGGGGGCCCGGTCCCGGCCCCTCCCCCCCCGCCGCCACTCACGAGGCACAGCTCGGCCCGGGCAGGCCCCGGCTCCGGTTCCGGCTCCGGCTCCGGTTCTTGCTCCATGCCCGACTCCGCTTCCGGTGCCGGTGCCGGTTCCGGTTCCTCTCCCGGTTCCGGTTCCGTTTCCGGTCCCGCTCCCGGCCCCGGTTCCGGTTCCGGCCCCGCTCCCTCCATCTCCGCCACCTCCGAGGCCTCCGCCGCCATTGCTGGGCGCTGGGGGCTGACGTCACTTCCTCCTCCCCTCCGCCCTCCCTCCCTCAGCTCGCGCTCTCATTGGCTGCCCCTCCCGCCCGTCGCGCCGCTGGGCTCCCGCCCCTTCCGCTCCGGCAGCCAATGGGGGGCGGGGGGCGGGGCCGGCGGAGCCATGGGGGTGAAGCTGGAGATCTTCCGGGTGAGGGGGGCGGGGGGGGGTTGGGGGGGTTATGGGGGGGGTCCGGGGGTCCGGGGGGGGCTGTGGGGGTATTTGGGGAGCTTGAGGGGTATTTGGGGAGTATTGGGGGGGAGTTGGGGAACAAAGGGGGAGTTTGGGGCAGATCTGGGGGCATTTAGGGGGAGTTGGGGGGGATTTGGGGGGGGTCTGGGGGTCCGGGGTGGGATATGGGAGGATTTGGGGGGGTTATGGGGGATTTGGGGGCATTTGGGGGGCTATGAGGAGATTTGGGGGGCAAAGAGGGAGTTTGGGGGGAATATGGGGGGGATTTGGGGGGGGTCTGGGGGGAGTTGGGGGCATTTGGGGGGGGTTGGGGGGATTTGAGGGACTGTGGGGGTATTTGGGGGGGATGTTTGGGGGGTCTGGGTGGATTTGGGGGGGATATAGGGGGGTTAGGTGGTCCGGGGGGGGCTGTGGGGGTGTTTGGGGGGGTATTTGGGGGAATTGGGGGTATTTGGGAGGGGATTTGGAGGGGTATTTGGGGGGTCTGGGGGGATTTGGGGGGCAAAGGGGGAGTTTGGGGGGGCTCTGGAGGGATATGGGGGCATTTGGGGGGGGTTGGGGGGGTCTGGGGGAATCTGGGGGGCAATGGGGGAGTTTGGGGGGGATCTTGGGGTATTTGGGGGAGGTCTGGGGGGATTTGGGGGGGTTTAGGGGAGTATGGGGGGATTTGGGGGGCTGGGGGTGTGTTTGGGGGGGATTTGGTTTGGGGGGGATTTGGGGGAATTGGGGGCATTTGGGGGGGTCTGGAGGGGTACGGGGGGAAACGGGGGCAAGGAGGAGTAAAGGGGGGGGCAGGGGGGTATTGGGGGGGTCCAGGGGGTTATGGGGGGGTTATGGGGTGTTTGGGGGGGCTGTGGGGGGCGGTGGTGACGGTGCCCCCCCCAGATGCTGCTGTACCTCTCCTTCCCCGTGGGCGTCTTCTGGGTGTCCAACCAGGCGCAGTACTTCGAGCGCTTCGTCGTGCAACGCAAGGTGGGGGGGGCACCCTTGGGTGGGGGGGACCCATGGGTGGGGGGGCACCCTTGGGTGGGGGGCACCCATGGGTGGGGGGGGCACCCATGGGTGTGGGGGGGACCCATGGGTGGGGGGCACCCATGGGTGGGGGGGGGCACCCTTGGGTGGGGGGCACCCATGGGGGGGGGCACCCATGGGGGGGGGCACCCTTGGGTGGGGGGGCACGCATGGGGGGGGCCACCCTTGGGTGGGGGGCTCCCATGGGTGGGGGGGCACCCTTGGGTGGGGGTGGTACCTGGGGAGGGGCTGGAGGCACCCAGTGGGTGCTGAAGGGTGCTTTAGGGGGGGGTTGGGGACTCCCCCAGGGGGGCACCCATGGGGGGGGGGCATCCAGGGGTAGGGGGGGGCATCCACGGGTGGGGGGGGCACAAGGGGGCACCCATGGGTGCTGAGGGGGAACAAGGGCGCTCCCGGGGGGGTCTGGAGGCTCCCATGGGGGTAGGGTTGTGGGGGGGGGGGCACCCAAGGGTGCTGCTGGGAGGGGAGGGGGGCTCCCGGGTGTCCCCACCCATGGGTGCTGACACCTTTTGTCCCCCCCCAGCGGGAGATCTTCCCTCCAGATGACCCTGAGCGGGTGAGAGGCAGCCCCGGGGTGTCCCTAGGGTGCCCCCCCAGCACCCTTGGGTGCCTTTTGTCCCACCCCTCCTTGTCCCCTTGTCCCCATGACCCCCCAGCACCCCTGGGTGCTCTTTGTCCCACCCCCCCTTGCCCCACCCCCCCAACACCCATTGGTGCCAAGTGTCCTGTCCCCTTGTCCCCCTGTTCCTGTGTGTCCCCCCCAGCACCCATGGGTGCCTGGTTGCCCATCACCCCCCCGTTGTCCCCCCATCCCCCCCCAGCACCCCTGGGTGCCCTGTGTCCCATCCCTGTGTTCCCCTGTCCGCCCCTGGCACCCAAGGGTGCTTGGTGTCCCACCCCTTGTCCCCCTGTTCCCATGTCCTCAGCACCCATGGGTGCCCTGTATCCCATCCCCGTGTCCCCCTGTGTCCCCCCCCAGCACCCATGGGTGCCTGGTGTCCCATCCTAGTGTCCCCCTGTCCCCGTGTCTTCCCCCCAGCACCCTTGGGTGCCCTTAGTCCCACACTCTCCTGTCCCCATGTCCCCTTGTTCCCCTGCCCCCCAGCACCCATGGGTGCCCAGTGACCTGTCCCCATGTCTCCCTGTCCCTCCTCAGCACCCATGGGTGCCCAGTGTCACGTCCCCGTGTCCCCCTGTCCCCCCGCCCCCCCCAGCACCCTTGGGTGCCCTTTGTCCCACACCCTCCCTGTCCCCATGTCCCCCTGTCCCCCTGCCCCCCCCCAGCACCCTTGGTGCCCGGTGTCACCCCCCTTTGTCCCCAGAGGCGCGCGATGGCGGCGCTGAAGAGCGGGTGCGGCAGCTGCAGGAGGAGCGGGCGCTGCGGGGACCCCGCGCGTAGGGGACACCCTGGGGACCTGGGGACACCCCAGGGACACCTTGGGGACACCCCGGGGACATCGCGGGGACACCCTGGGGACACTGAAAGGACCTGGGGACACCTCAGGGACACCCCTGGGACACCCTGGGGACATCGTGAGGACCTTGGGGACACCACGAGGACTTGGGACACTTTGGGGACGCTGCAGGGATGTGGGGACACCCCGGGGACACCTTGGGGACACCTTGGGGACACCGTGAGGGTGTGGGGACGCTTTGGGTCACCCTGGGGTCACCCAAGGGCTTGGGGACACACCGGGGGTGGGGACACAGTGGGGGGGGGGGACACGTGGCTGTCACTGTGCATGGGGGGGGGTCCCCAAGGTGACATTGGGGGTGTCCCTAAATTAATGGGGGGGTCCCAAAGTGACATGGGGGGGCCAAAGTGATCCGGGAGGGTCCCCAAAGTGCTGGGGTCCCCTTGCCCCCTCCCGTGTCCCCAGTGTTGTCCCCCCCCGGTGTCCCCACCCCCCACAGACACCCGCAGACATCAAGAGCTGGGGGGGCGTTTATTGGGGGGGGGGGCGGTTATTTTGGGGGGTTATTTGGAGGGGGGGGGTCGTCGGGGGGGGGTCACACGGCGAGGGGGGCGCGGGGACTCCTCGGGGACGCGGGGGCTCCGGGGGCTTCACTTCTGTGGGGACAGCGGGGGGGGAGTGGCACCTGGGTGCCCCCCCCCAAAAAAAAACACCTCCCTTTTGCCCCCCCCATGGGGCTGTGCCCCCCACCCCAAAAAAAAAAAACAACCCTTGGGGCTTCCCATGGAGCTGTGCCCCCCCCCCAATTTTGTGCCCCCACCCCCCCAATAAAACTGTGCCCCCCCCCAAAAAAAAAAAAGCTGTGTTATTTCCCCCCCCCATCTTCCCCATGGGGCTGTGCCCCCCCCAGCCCCATAACCCCCCCCCCAAAGAATAGTGCCCCCCCCAGCCCCCCCCCACCCCCCCCCAGCCCCAGCCCCCCCCTTTACCCCCTCCACCCCCCCCTTTCTCCCCCAGGACCCCCCCTATCCCTCCCCCAGCCCCCCCTTTGCCCCCCCCCCCCCCCAATTTTCGTACCGGGGGGGTCTCGGGGGGGCCCCCGAAGCCCGGCAGCCGCCCCACCCCCAGGCGCTGCTGGTCCAGCCGCCGGCCCTGGCGTGAGCCACCAGCTCCAGCAGCGCCGCCAGCTCGGGGGGGGCCTCCCCTGGGGGGGGGGGGGGGGCACCGGTGGGACACGGCCCCCCCCCACCCCAGAACCCCCCCCCTTGTCCCAATTTGAATCGGAGCCCCCCCCCCGGCTCCAATTTCTCCTCCCCGGCCTTAATTCCCTAATGCCCCCCCCTTTTCTCCTGTGACCCCCCCCCAGCTCCAATTCCGCCCCCCCGGCCCCAGTGCCCCCCCCCTCGTTCCCAGTTGCCCCCCCTTGAACCCAGTACCCCCCCATCCCACTTCCCCCCCATCCCCGTGCCCCCCCCCCCGGACCCCCCTCTTGTCCCCAATTCCCTCCCCATCCCCAATCCCCCCCCCCCCCCAGCCCTAATTCCCACCCCCTTGTCCCCCCCCTTGTCCCCAGTGACCCACCCATCTCCAACGCCCCCCCCTCTGGCCCTAATTCCCACCCCCCCATCTAAAAACACCCCCCAAATCCCGCCCTCGTGGCCCCCCCATCCCCAATTCCCTTCCCCACTCAGGCCCTAATCCCCCCCCATCCCCAACACCCCCCAAATCCCCCCCGTGGCCCCCCCATCCACCAACGCCCCCCCCGTTCCCCTCTCGTCCCCAATTCTCCCCCTTTGTCCCCCCCCCTTGTCCCCAGTGCCCCCCCCCATCCCCAATTCCCCCCCCTCCGGCCCTAATTCCCGCCCCCCCAATCCCCAACACCCCCCAAATCCCCCCCCTGTGCCCCCCCCCATCCCCTCTGCCCCCCCCCCGTGCCCCCCCCCCCCCCCCACTCACCGGTGCCCCCCCCCAGGCTGCAGCGCTGCTCGTCCATGCGCGCGCCCTGCACGGAGCTGAGCAGCGAGAAGAAGCCCTCCTGCTCCGGGGACCCCCCCGCCTCGGGGGACCCCCCCGCACCCGGGGACCCCCCCTGCAAAGGGGGCGAGGCGGTCAGGGCCCCCCCGCACCCATGGGAGCACCCGCGAGTGGGTGCCCCCCCCCCCCAGGACCCCACAACATGCCCCCAGAAACCGGTGCCCCCCCCCAAATAAATCGGTGCCACCCCCAATAAATTAGCGCCCCCCCCCATAAATTGGTACCCCCCCCCCAAATAAATTGGTGTCCTCCCCAATAAATCGGTGTCCCCCCCAAGTAAATTGACGCCCCCCCCCCCAAGAAATTGGTGACCCCCCCACCCATGGGAGCACACACAAGTGGGTGCCCCCCCCAGGACCCCACAATGTGCCCCCCCAAATTGGTGCCCCCCCCCAAATCGGCGCCCCCCCCCCCAATTAGTGCCACCCTCCCATAACCCCAATGTGGGTGCCCCCCACCTACCCCCACCCATGGGTGCCCCCACAAATCCCCCCCCCACCCCGTAACCCCGATGTGGGTGTCCCACCCCCACCCATGGGTGCCCTCCCAAATTCGTGCCCCCCCCCCACACCCCCAGCACCCATGGGTGCCCCCCGCACCCCTCACCCCCGCAGGCGCCGTCCCCTCCGAGCCCCCCGGCGCAGCCATGCTGGGTGCTGCCCCCCGCACCCGTGCGACGCCTTATAACCCCCCCTAAGCCGGATCAGCAGGGGTGGGGGGGGAGCGTGGGCGGGCGGGGGGGCACCCATGGGTGCTGGGGGTGCCCAGGGCTGCTACGGGGCTGCTGTGGGTGCTGTGGGTGCCATGGGGGCCCTTGGGTGCCTGTGGGTGCCATGGGTGCTGTGGGTACCATGGGGTGGCTGTGGGTGCTATGGGTGCTACGGGGGCCCTTGGGTGCCTGTGGGTGCCATGGGGTTCCGGGGGGGGCCTATGGGTGCTATAGGTGCTGTGGGTTGACCATGGGTGCTATGGGTGCAGTGGGGGTCCATGGGTGCCATGAGGGGCCGTGGGTGCTGTGAGGGCCCTTGGGTGCTTTGGGGTGCCGTGGGGGTCCATGGGTGCCACGGGGTCCCCACAGGTGCTGTGGGAGCCCTTGGGTGCTGTGGGGTGGTTGTGGGTGCCATGGGGTTCTGTGGGTGCCACGGGGGGGGCTATGGGGGTTATGGGTGCCATGGGGTGCCCGTGGGTGCTGTGGGGGCCCTTGGGTGCTGTGGGGTGCCCATGGGTGTTGTGGGTGCCATGGGGTACCCATGGGTGCCACGGGGGTCCATGGGTGCTCTGGGGTGGGTGTGGGTGCCGTGAGGGCCCTTGGGTGCTATGGGTGCCATGGGGTGCCCACAAGTGCTGGGGGGGGCCATGGGGGCCCTTGGGTGCTGTGGGGTGCCCGTGGGTGCTGTTGGGCACCCAAGGGTGCCGTGTGCTCTCTGGATTACGGCAGTGCTGGGGGAGGCACAGCAGGTGCAGCCCCCCCCACCCCCCCGCCGCGTCCCCAATCCGCGCTGGCAGCGCCGAGCAATTACCCAAATGGCTTTAATTGCACCCATAATCCCCTCCCCCACTCCCCCCCCCTCTCCTGGTGGGGCTGCAGCACCCATGGGTGCCCCCGGTCACTGCGGGGGGGGCAGGGGCTGGTCCAGCCCCTCCACGGCCTCCAGGAAGCTCCGCGGGGTCAGGATGTGGCTGGAGCCTGGGGACACGGGTGACAAAGGGTGGCACGGGTGGCACAGGGTGACAAGTGGCATAGGTGACACAAGGTGACACAGGTGACATGGGGTGACACAAGGTGACACAAGGTGATATGGGTGACACGGGTGACATGGACCACAAGTGGCAGGTGACACAGGTGACAGGTAACCTGGGTGGCAGGTGACAGGGTGACATCGGTGATGGGTGACAGACGGCACGGATGATGGGAACACAGGTGACAAGTGACACAGGTGACAAATGACACAGGTGACATGGGTGACAAGTCACGGGTGACGGGGTGACAGGGGTGACAGGTGACACAGGTGACAAGTGACACAGACAATAAATGACATGGGTGGCAAGGGTGACAGGCAACAAGGACAATGGGTGACAGGTGACACGGGTGATGGGTGACATGGGTGATAGGTGAGAGGTGACACAGGTGACGGAACACGGGTGACAGGTTACACAGGTGACAGGTGACAGAGGTGACACAGGTACCACAAGTGCAAGAGGTGACAGGTGACAGAGGTGACAGAGGTGACAGAGATGACACAGGTGACACGGGTGACACGGGTGACACGGGTGACATGGGTGACAAGTGACAGGTGACACAGGTGATACAGATGACATGGGTAACAGGTAATACGGGTGACACGAGTGACAAGTGACAGAAGTGACACAGGTGACACGGGTGACAAGTGACACAGGTGATACAGGTGACACAGGTGACAGGTGACATGTAATACGGGTGACGTGAGTGACGTGGGTGACAGGTGACATGTAATACAGTTGACACAGGTGACACGGGTGACACGGGTGACAGGTGACACATGTAATACGGGTGGCACAGGTGACACAGGTGACAACTGACACGGGTGACAGGTGACACAGGTGACAGAGGTGACACGGGTGACAAGTGACAGAGGTGACACGGGTGACATGGGTGACAGGTGACATGTAATACGGGTGACACAGGTGACAGAGGTGACACGGGTGACATGGGTGACAGGTGACATGTAATACAGGTGACACAGGTGACAGAGGTGACACAGGTAATATAGGTGACAGAGCTGACATGGATGACAAGTGACAGAGGTGACACAGGTGCCGCGGGTGCCACTCACCGATGAGGACGTCCCCCCCCAGCTGGTAGGCGCAGCGCGTCTCGGCCAGCGCCACCCCCCCCAGCAGGAAGACGAGCAGCCGGGGGCCCCCCCACGCCCCCCCCGCACCCCCCTTGCTCCGGTGCCACTGCCCGAAGCGGGCGCTGGGGGGGGAGGGGAAGGGGGGGGTCACCGGGGCACCCACGGGTGGCCCCCAGTGCCCCCCAGTTACCTCCAGTAACCCCCCAGTACCCCCCCAGTATCCCCAGTTACCCCCCCCAATGCCCCCCCAGTTACCCACCCAGTCCCTCCCAGTACCCCCAGTCTCCCCCAGTTACCCCCCCCATTTACCCCCAACCCTTCCCAGTTACCCACCCAGTCCCCCCCAGTGCTCCCAGTTACCCCCCAGTCCCCCCAGTTACCCACCCAGTCCCCTCCAGTTACCCCCCAATCTTTCCCAGTTATCCCCCAGCCCCACCCAGTCCCCCCAGTTACCCCCCCCAGTTACCCCCCAGTCCTCCCAGCCCACCCCAGGCCCCCCAGTTACCCCCCCCATCACCCCCCAGTCCCCCCCCCAGTTACCCCCTGGACCCCCCCAGTTTAACCCCCAGCCCCTCCCAGTCCCCCCAGTTCCCCATCTAGTCCCTCCCAGTCACCCCCCAGCCCCCTCCCAGTCCCTCCCAGTGCCCCCAGTTCCCCCCCCACCTGACGGCCGCCTGGCTGCTGGGGGGGTTGGGGGGGGGGCGCACGAAGGGCCACTGCTCCCGGTCCAGGCGGTCGGCCAGCGCGTCCTGGGGGGGGGGGGGACACAGGGACACAGCGCTGTCACCCCCGGTCCCCAGCGCCCCCCGACCCCCCCCCCATGGCCCAATGTCCCCCCAGTGTCCCCCCCGTGTCCCCCCCATATCCCTCTGATGTCCCCTCATCCCCCCCATGTCCCCCTGCTGTCCCCAATTTCCCCCCATGCCCCCCATCGTGTCCCCATGCCCCCCCTTGTCCCCCCCATGTCCCCAATGTCCTCCCATGTCCCCCATGTCCCCCCCATATCCCAATGTCCCCCCCATGTCCCTTTGTCCCCCCCATGTCCCCCCATGTCCCCCCCCGTCCCCACATCCCCCATACCATTTTCCCTTGTCCCCCCCATGTCCCCCCCATGTCCCCCTATCTCCCCCTCATGTCCCCCCCATGTTCCCCCGATGTCCCCCCCATGCCCCCACACCTCCCCATGTCCCCCCCCATGTCCCCAATGTCCTCCTATGTCCCCACACCCCCCCCATGCCCCCCCATGTAGCCCCCATGTCCCCCCCAAGTCCCCACGCCCCCCCATGTCCCCCCCACACCCCCCCATGCCCCTCACGCCCCCCCCATGCCCCCCCGTGTCCCCATGCCCCCCCCATGTCCCCTCACCCCCCCCGTGTCCCCACGCCCCCCCCGTGTCCCCACCTCCATGACGTCCTTGATGGCGGGGGTCCACCGGGACAGCTCGTAGGTGGGCTCGGGGCGCGGCCGCACCTCGGGGAACTGCCCCCCACCCTGCCACAGGGACACGGGGACACCGCGCTGGGGACACCCCGGGGACACCCAGGGGACACCCCAGGGCACCCAGGGACAGGGACACCCAGGGGACACCCAGGGGACACGCAGGGGACAGGGACACCAAGGGGACACAAAGGGACATGGACACCCAGGGGACACCCAGGGGACACCCCGGGACCCCAAGGGAGAGGGACACCCAGGGACAGGGACACCCAGAGGACACCCAGGGGACACCCCAGGGCACCCAGGGACAGGGACACCCAGGGGACACCCAGGGGACACCCTGGGACCCCAAGGGATGGGGACACCCAGGGGACACCGAGGGGACACCCAGAGGACACCCAGGGACACCCAGGGGACACCCTGGGACCCCAAGGGATGGGGACACCCAGGGGACACCGAGGGGACACCCAGAGGACACCCCAGGGACAGGGACACCCAGGGGACACTCAGGGACACCCACAGGACACCCAGGGGACACCCAGGGACAGGAACACCCATGGGGACATCCCTGGGGACACCCAATGGGGGCTCCCAGGGGACAGCCAGGGATGGGGACACCCAAGGGTGCAAAGGGACGTGGAGGGGGTTGGGAGGGGGGCAGGGGACACCCAGGGGTGGGATCAGGGACACCCACGGGTGGGAGGGGGGCACCCAGGGGTGGGGTGGGGGACCCCCCTGTCAGGGGGCACCCATGGGTGGGATCAGGGACACCCAGGGGCGGGGTGGGGGCACCCAGGGATGGGGTGGGAGCACCCAGGGGTGGAGGGAGGGCACCCAGGGGAGGGTCGGGGACCCCCCCGTTGGGGGGCACCCATGGGTGCTCACCCCGGGGCCGATGGTGGCGCCCAGCAGGGGCAGGTTGCGCAGCACCCGGTGCTGGCCGGGGACGTTCCCGTGCTGCAGGAGCCGCGCCAGGCTCTCCTCTGTCACCCCTGGGTCACCGGGGTCACCGGGGTCACCCGGCGTCACCCAGGTCACCGGGGCCACCAGGGTCACCCATGGTCACCAGGGCCACCCGGCTTACCAGGGTCACTGGGGTTACCGGGGTCACCCAGGTCACCAGGGTCACCCGGGGTCACCCAGGGTCACCGGGGTCACCCCCGGGTGGCGACGCCCAGGTCCCTGTCCCCTGTCCCCACCCCATGTCCCCAAGCCACCCACCGGTGTCCCTATGTCCTGTCCCCATGTCCCCCCTGGTGTCCCCATGTCCCCCAGTGTCCCCCCATGTCTCCCCAATGTCCCCACGTTCCCCTAATGTCCCCCCACATCCCCATGTCCCCTTGTCCCTTCATGTCCTTCTGTCCCCTGGTGTTCCCGTGTCCCCTTGTCCCCACTGTCCCCCCCTTGTCCCCCCATGTCCTCACGTCCCCTGTCCCCCTGGTGTCCCCTTGTCCCCTGGTGTCCCCGTGTCCCCCGTGTCCCCCCATGTCCCCCAGTGTCCCCTTGTCCCCGCTGTCCCCCCCTACCCCCCATGTCCCCACATTCCCAGTCCCCCTGGTGTCCCCTTGTCCGTGGTGTCCCCATGTCCCCCGGTGCCCCCTTGTCCCCCGGTGTCCCCCCTGTGTCCCCTGGCGTCCCCTTGTCCCCCCCTGCCCCCCCATGTCCCCACGTCCCCAGTCCCCCTTGTCCCCCCATCCCCTGGCGTCCCCATGTCCCTATGCCCCCCTGTCCCTCTGTGTCCCCCGGTGCCCCCTTGTCCCCCGGTGCCCCCTTGTCCCCCGGTGTCCCCGTGTCCCCTGGTGTCCCCCCCTGTCCCCCCGCCCCCCTCACCGCCCCTCCTCAGGAGGTAGAGCAGCAGCAGGCGCAGTTTCTCGGGGGGCTCCACGCCCGCGTCCAGCAGCAGCGGCACCACCGGCACCAGGGGGTCCCGCAGCCGCGCCCCCCCCGCCTCCTCCCCCATCGCCAGGTCCTGGGGACACGCGTGTCACCAAGGGGTCCCCAACACCCCCTGCTTGTCACCCCACGTCCCCGGCACCCCGTCCTGGGGCGTCCCCTCAGTGTCCCCAGCACCCCCTGGTGTCCCCTCAGTGTCCCCATGTCCCCGTCGCCAGGTCCTGGGGTGTCACCTTGGGGTCCCCAACCCCCCGTGGCTGTCACCCCATGTCCCCAACACCCCATGACCCCATCATCAGGTCCTGGGGTGTCCCCTCGGTGTCCCCAAACCCTTTAACTGTCACCCCATGACCCCAAAACCCCACGTCCCCATCACCACGTCCTGGGGTGTCACCTTGGGGTCCCTAACCCCCCGTGGCTGTCACCCCATGTCCCCAATACCCCATGACCCCATCATCAGGTCCTGGGGTGTCCCCTCAGTGTCCCCAAACCCTTTAACTGTCACCCCAGGGTCCCCAGCACCCCATGTCCCCATCACCACATCCTGGGGTGTCCCCTCAGTGTCCCCAACCCCCGTGGCTGTCACCCCATGTCCCCAGCACCCCACGTCCCCATCATCAGGTGCTGGGGTGTCACCTTGGGGTCCCCAACCCCCCGTGGCTGTCACCCCACGTCCCCACCACCCCACCCACCGCTCTCCGAGCGTCACAGGGCTGGGGACGGGGACACCTCCGGGTGCCACGGGGACCCCGACAGGCACAGGGACCCCGGTGTCCCCTGGTGTCCCCGGGGTGTCCTCGGGGTGTCCCCGGGGTGTCCCCTGTCACCTGCTCAACGGCGCAGAGCCGCTCCACAGTGCCCTTGAAGCGCCGCATGCAGGCGTCCGCCAGGCTGAGGTGGGTGGCGTACTGCGGGGACATGGGGACATGGGGACACGGGGACACGTGGCACGGCCACCACGGGGGGGACGCGGCCCCCTGCTGCCCCCCCCCAGACCTTGCTCAGCTCCTTCTGGTACTGGGGCATCTTCTTGAGGATGTGCGAGAGCTCCTTGAGGGTGGCCTGGGGGACACGGGGATGTGTTGGGGACGTTGGGGACATTGGGGACATGTTGGGGATGTTGGGGATATTGGGGGTGTTGGGGGCAGGGGGGACACTGGGGAGAGAGGAGACATGGACATGGGGACACTGGGGGACATGGGGAACATTGGGGACATTGGGGACAATGGGGAC
The DNA here is from genome assembly GCF_964211825.1 of Aythya ferina. NCBI lineage: Eukaryota > Metazoa > Chordata > Aves > Anseriformes > Anatidae > Aythya > Aythya ferina. Next base: position 17,867 of record NW_028181142.1, on the reverse strand, counting down.
ATTGGGGACGTTGGAGACATTGGGGACATTGGGGAGAGAGGAGACATGGACAGGGTGACACTGGGGAACATGGGGACATTGGGGACATGGGGACATTGGGGACACTGGGGACATTGGGGACAGGGGCGCACTGAGGAGAGAGGAGACATGGGACATGGGGACATTGGGAAAGTTGGGGACATTGGGGACACTGGGGGACATTGGGGACATGGGGACAGGAGGGACACTGGGGACATTTGGGGACATTGGGAACATGGGGACATTGGGAAAGTTGGGGACATTGGGGACATTTGGGGACATTGGGGAGAGAGGAAACATGGACATGGGGACACTGGGGATATTGGGGACATTGGGGACAGGGGAGATACGGGACATGGGGACACTGAGGGGACATTGGGGACAGGGGGACATAGGGACATGGGGACAGTGGGGGGACATTGGGGACAGTGGGGACTGGGGGCATTGAGGACGTTGGGGACACCGGGGACATTGGGGACAGGGGTGACGGAGGTGACACAGGACAGGGGTGACAAGGGACACGGGTGCCCCAGGTGCCACCTGCTCGGTGCTGAGCCGCTTCCTCTCGCAGAACGTCCGCAGCAGCTCCGACACCTTCCTGGGGGGGGCACCGGGGGGGGGGTCACGGGGAGGGATTTGGGGTGGGGGTGGGTATTTGGTGGGGGGGGGGGCTCGGGGGGTGATTTGGGGCATGGGATAGATTTGGGGTTGGGGGGGAGGATTTGGGGTTTTGGGGGGGACCTGGGGTGCAGGGGAGGTTGGGGGGGGGGTTGGGGGGATTTGGGGTGGGGGGGATTTTAGGGTGGGGGGGGATTTGGGGTGTGTGGGGGAGATTTGGGGTGGGGGTGATTTGGGGCGCACAGGGGGGGATTTAGGGTGGGGGGAGTTTTAGGGGGGATTTGGGGCTGGGGGGGATTTTGGGGTGCAGGGGGGGGATTTGGGTGCCCCAGGGCCGCCCTTGGGGTGCGGGGGGGACATTTTTGGGGGGTGATCTTGGGGACGTTTCAGGGCACCGGGGCCGGTTTGATGGGGGTGGGGGTGGGATTTTTTTTTTTGGCGGGTGCTGGGGGGGGTGGGGGGGCACCCATGGGTGCCTCTGCAGGGGGGGGGCCCACCGGGAGACGTCGGCGATGTGCATGTGGCGCAGCTGCACCCAGAGCTCGTCGTCCTCGTCCAGCAGCGCCTCCTTCTCCCGCACCGGGCCCAGCCCCGACGTCTCGTACCTGGGGGGGGGACACCCATGGGTGTCACCCCCCCCACCCCCGTGGGTGTCATCACCCCCCCCCGTGGGTGTCATCGCCCCCCCACACCCATGGATACTCCCCCTCACGGCTATGGGTGTCCCCACCTATGGATGCACCCTACCCACGGGTGCCCCCCACCCAAGGGTGCCCCCACCCATGGGTGCCCCCCATCAGCTCTCCTCACCCATGGGTGCCCCCACCCATAGGTGCCCCCCACCCATGGGTGCCCCCCATCAGGTCTCCCCACCCATAGGTTCCCCCACCCATAGGTGCCCCCCACCCATGGGTGCCCCACATCAGGTCTCCCCACCCATGGGTGCCCCCACCCATGGGTCTCTGCACCCATGGGTGCCCTGCCCCCCACCCATGGGTGTCCCCCATCAGGGCTCTCCCCACCCCTGGCTGCCCCTCTCCCTACGGGCACCCCCAACACGGGTGTCCCCCGATGGGCGCCCTCATCCCTGTGCCCTCTTCCCATGCCACCCATGGGTGCCCCCCCCACCCACGGGTGCCCCCCACCCATGGTTCTCCTGACCCCTGGCTGCCCCTCACCCTACAGGCACCCCCACCATGGGTGTCCCCCCGTGGACACCCCCACCCCCGTACCCTCTTCCCCCGCCACCCACGGGTGCCCCCCACCCAAGGGTGCCCCCCACCCATGGGTGCCTCACCGGAAGGTGTCGTGCTGCAGCCCCAGCAGGTCGTAGGCCATGGCCTGCAGCGTCAGCTCGTGCAGCAGCGGCGTCACCAGGTCGAACGCCCGGTCCACGATCAGCAGCTGCACCCGCCCCTGCGGCCAGCACCCATGGGTGCCCCCGCCGGGCGTCACCACCCCCACACCCCGGCCCCGTCCCCACCTCCACCATGGCCGGGTGCTGCGCCCGGCGGGCGTCCAGGTGAGCCAGCAGCGCCCGCGCCAGCACCGCGGTGTCCTCGGGGCCCCTGGGGACACGGGGACGTGGGACAGGGGGACACGGGACAGGGGGACACGGGTTTTGGGGACATAGGACACACGGCCATGGGGACAGGGGACATAGGGACATGGGACACGGGGAGATGGGGACATGCGGACACAGGGACACGGTGACATGGGGACATGGCTGTTGGGGACAGGGGACATGGGACATGGAGATGGGGACGTGGGGACACGGGGACATGGAGACGGTGTTGGGGACATGGGACACAGGGACACGGATGTTGGGGACATGGGGACACAGTGAGATGGGGACATGGGGACACAGGGTCGTGGGGACATCGGTGTTGGGGACATTGGGATGCAGGTACATGGGGACACAGGGGCATGGGTGTTGGGGACACAGGGACACGGGGACATGGGGGACACAGGGACATGGATGTTGGGGACATGGGGACGTCGGTGTTGGGGACATGGGGACAGAGTGACATGGGGACACAGGGACATGGAGATGTTGGTGTTGGGGACAGGGGACATGGGACACGGTGAGATGGGGACAGGGGGACGTGGGGACACGTGGACATGGATGTTGGGGACATGGGGACGTGGATGTTGGGGACAGGGACACGGGGATGCGGGGACATGGGTGTTGGGGATGGGACATGGGGAGATGGGGACACGGGGACATAGGAACACAGGAACGGTGACATGGGGACATCAATTGTTGGGGACACGGGGACACAGATGTTGGGGACATGGGGACATGGGTGTTGGGGACGGGGAAACAAGGACATGGGGACACAGGGACACGGGGACATCAGCGTTGGGGACATGGGGACACGTCACACAGGGACACGGACCCTGGGGACACTGGCCACAGCTCCCCGATGTCCCCCCCACCCCCCGACGTCCCCAATGATGTCCCCAGTGATGTCCCCGATGTCCCCTCCGTGTCCCCCCCCCGCTGTCACCTGCGGTAGCGCACGGCCGGGTACTCGCCCAGGGTGGCACAGAGGGTGGCCAGCTGCTCCGCCAGCACCCCGAGGTGCTGCGCCCGCGTCCCCTCCCGCTGGGGGCTGTAGCACCCGTGGAAGCTCTGCGGGGAGTCCAGCGAGAAGACCTGCGGGGGGGGCACCCATGGGTGCTGCGCCCCACGGCACCCCACGGGCACGGCACCCATGGGACCCCTGGCACGAGATGGCTGCGGGATGGGGCACCCGTGGGTGCTGCCCCCCACCCGTGGGTGCCACCCCTCACCCCTGGGTGCCCCTCTGTCACTCATGGGTGCTCCCATCACCCATGGGTGCCACCCTGGCACACATGGGGACCCCTCAGCACGAGCTGGCTGCGGGATGGGGCACCCATGGGTGCTCCCCCTTACCTGTGGGTGCCCCCCCATCACCCTTGGGTGTAACCCCCGTAACCCTTGGGTGTCCCCCCGTCACCCATGGGTGCTCCCATCACCCATGGGTGCCCCCCCTGCATGAGCTGGCTGAGGGACAGGGCACCTGTGGGTGCTCCCCCTGACCTGTGGGTGCCCCCCCGTCACCCCTGGATGCCCCCCCTCACCTCTGGGTGTCCCCCCGTAACCCTTGGGTGTCCTCCTGTCACCTCCGGGTGCCCCCCATCACCCATGGGTGCCCCCCCTGCACACATGGGGACCCCCATCATGAGCTGGCTGTGGGATAGGGCACCCGATGGTGCTCCCCCTGACCTGTGGGTGCCCTCCCGTCATCCCTGGGTGCCCCCCCTCGCCCTGGGTGTCCCCAGCACCCATGGGTGCCCCCCACCTGGCTCTCGTAGGGCAGGAAGGCGATGTCGATCTCCTTCAGGGTGCGGATGGCGCGGGCGGCCCGCGAGCGCCCCAGCTCCTCGAACAGATCATCGGGGCAGCCTGGGGGGGGGCACAGCACCCATGGGTGCCCCGCGGGCACCCCACTGCACCTCATAGCACCCATGGGTGTCGCAAAGCGTCCGTGGAACCCCAGATCACCCATGGGTGACCCATAGTGTCCCATAGCACCCATGGGAGCTCTACAGCACCCGTGAGTGTCTCAGAGAACCCAGGGCACCCCATAGCACCCAGGGGTGTCTCAGAGCACCCAAGGCACCCCACAACACCCACAGCACCCCATTAGGACTCACAGGTGCCCCCAGCACCCCATGCTACTCTGGAACACCCATGGGTGCCTGGCAGCACCCATAGCACCCCATAGCACCCATGGGTGCCCTACAGCACCCAGGGGTGTCTCAGAGAACCCAGGGCACCTCATAGCACCCATGGGTGCCCTACAGCACCCCCAAGACTCCCAGGTGCCCCGCAGCAAACCCCATCACCCATGGGTGCCCCGCAGCACCCACCCCTCCCCCACAGGCGAGGGGTGCCCCGGGGTGCCCCCCAGCACCCTTGGGTGCCCCGCGCCCCGTACCAGCGGTGAAGAAGACGTGCGCTGCCCGGTAGCGGGGGGTGGGGGCGTCCCCGAAGTCCCCGATCAGCGCCCGCACCGACTGCGGGGATGGGACGGGTCAGCCCGCCCCCGGGTCCCCAATGTCCCCAGTGTCCCCAATGTCCCCACATCCCCATGTCCTCAATGTCCCAGTGTCCCCATATCCCCCTGTCCCCACATCCCCAGTGTCCCCAAGTCCCCGTGTCCCCCAGTGTTCCCAGTGTCCCCATGTCCCCCAATGTCCCCATATCCCCCCAATGTCCCCATGTCCCACCACGTCCCCCCACCCATCCTGTCCCCATATGCCCCCAATCCCCATGTCCCTGTGTTCCCCCTTTGTCCCCACGTCCCCCCACAACCCCATGTCCCCCTTTGTCCCCCGTGTCCCCTCAATGTCCCCGTGTCCCCCCCGTGTCCCCCTTTGTCCCCCTGTCCCCCCGGTGTCCCCATGTCCCCCCAATCCCCATGTCCCCCCACAACCCCGTGTCCCCCCATGTCCCATGTCCCCATGTCCCATAATGGCCCCATGTCCCCCATGTCCCCGTGTCCCCCCCATGTCCCCCTTTGTCCCCCTGTCCCCTCAATGTCCCCGTGTCCCCCCCGTGTCCCCCCCACCTGTGGGCAGGGCCGCAGCAGGTAGATGGCCTCCAGGCTGGGGATCGGCTCCCGGCGCTTCCCGATGTCCTCGATGACTGGGGGGGGGGTCAAGGGGTCACGGGGTCACAGGAGCAGGGGTCACGGGGTCAGGGGTCACGGGGTCAGGGGTCACGGGGTCAGAGGGCACAGGGGGCAGGAGGGGACAAGTGGCCACGGGTGGCACCGGGGGTGCTGGGGGACACTGTAGGGTTCTGTGGGTTTCTATGGGGCGCTGTGGGGTTCTATGGGGCACTATGGGGCACTGTAGGGTTCTATGGGGCGCTATGGGGCACTGTGGGGCGCTTTGGGGCACTGTAGGGTTCTATAGGGTGCTGTGGGGCACTGTAGGGTGCTATGGGGTTCTGTGGGGCACTGTAGAGTTGTATAAGGTTCTATGGGGCGCTATGGGGCTCTATGGGGCAGTGTAGGGTTCTGTAGGGTGCTATGGGGTTCTATAGGATTCTATGGGGCGCTATGGGGCGCTATGGGGCACTGTGGGGCGCTGTGGGGCACTCACTGGTGATGCCCTCGGCCAGCACGTCGCCCATCCTGCAGCAGGCCGACACCGTGCGGGTGCTGGGGGGGTCCAGGACCAGCACCTGGGGGGGGAGGGGGGAAACCGTCAGGACCCCTTTTGGGGGCGGGGTCATGGGGTTGGGGGTGGGGGGGTTGGGGGGGGTCTCGGGGGGGCCCCCACCTTCCACTCGCCCTCCTTGCGCACGCTCCTGATGACGTCATTGAGGATTTCTGGGGGGGGGGACACGCGGGGGGGGGGGGTTAAGCCGGATCTGGCCCCAGCTGTGCCCCCCCCGCCCCCCTCCCCCCCCAGGGCCACCAGATGTCACCTCCCCCCCTCCCCCACGTGTCCCCAGCACGCCTCGTCCCCATCACCCCCCCCCCATGTCCCCCCGTGACCCCCCCCGGCCCCCCAGTGTCCCCCCAGTGTCCCCAATATCTCCCCCATGACCCCCCAGTGACCCCCCCAAATCCTCCCCGTGCCCCCCCCATGCCCCCCAACGTCCCCATGCCCCCCCTGTGCCCCCCCCAGGTCACCCCAATGTCCCTGTGACCCCCCCAAGTGCCCCCCATGTCCCCCCAGTGACCCCCCCGTGTCCCTCCATGCCCCCCCCAAGCCCCCCCAAATTCCCCCAATGCCCCCCCATGTCCCCATGACCCCCCCGTGTCCCCCAATGTCCCCCCCATGTCCCCCCCGAGTCCCTCTATGACCCCCCCCATGTCCCCCCCATGACCCCCCAATTCCCCCATGTCCCCCCCGTGTCCCCACGCCCCCCCAGTCCCCCCAAATTCCCCCCATGACCCCCAATGACCCCCCCAATGCCCCCAAGCCCCCCCAAAACCCCCCCATGACCCCTCCATGACCCTCCCAAAGTCCCCCCATGCCCCCCAAACTCCCCCAATGACCCCCCCAAAGCCCCCCCACCCCCCAGCCCCCCCAAATTCCCCCCAATTCCCCCAGTGACCCCCCCAAAGCCCCCCATGACCCCCCCACTGTCCCCATGCCCCCCCCAAATTCCCCCCATGACCCCCAATGACCCCCCCAGCCCCCCCCGCCCCCCCAAGCCCCGCCCCTGCCCCCCCAACGCCTCCCCCACGTGACCCCCTCGGCCCCCCCTCACTCCCCTCCATCACGTGACCGCCCCCCACCCACGTGACCCCCCCCCCCCACTCACTCTCCCCCACCACCGCCCGCAGCCCGCGGGGCGCCATCGCTGCCGCTTCCGGGGCCGTGGCCAGGCGCGCTAAGCCCCGCTCCCTTTTTGCGCACGGCCCCGCCCTCCTCGGTTGCCAGGGGCAACGCGGCTCGCTCCTCCCTCCCCCCCCCGCGGAGCTTTTACGACAGCGGCGGCCGCAAAGCGCGACCGGAGCGGCCGGGTCGGTACCGGGGGGGGGGGCAGGGGGTAAAAAGGGGGGGGGAGGGGGTAAAAAGGGACGGGGGGGGCAAAATGGGACGGGGGGGGCATGAGGGGGGGTTCTGGGCCCTGGGGGGGGCCTGAACCACACGGGGAACCCCCCCGGGTGCCCTCCTCCCCCCCTCCCCTCCCCCCCCCACCCATGGGTGCCCCCCCCGGGTGCTCCCCTGCCCCCCCCCACCCTTAGGCCCCCCCCCATACACCCTGGGTGCCCCCTCCCTTGGCTGCCCTCCCCCCACGCCCCCCATGGGTGCTCCTCCCTCCTCGGTGTCCCCCCCCCCCGGGTGCCGCCCCATGGGTGTGTCCACCCCCTGGATGCCCCCCCTATGGGTGCCCCCCCCGTGGGTCCCCCCCCCAGATACTCCTCCCTTGGGTGCCCCCCACCCCGGGTGCTCCCCCCATGGGTGCCCCCCTTCAGGCCCTGCCCCATGGGTCCCCCCCCATAGGTGCCCTCCCCATGGATACCCCCCCCGGGTGCCCCCCCCATGGGTCGTCCCCCTCCATAGGTGCCCCCCCCCATGGCTACCCCACATGGGTACCCCCCCCAGATACTCCTCCCTTGGGTGCCCCCCACCCCGGGTGCCCCCCTTCAGCCCCCACCCATGGGTGCCCCCCCTTGGGTTCCCCCCCTGACCCCCCTCTCTCCCCCCCAGCCCCATGGAGGCGCGCTTCACCCGGGCCAAGTCCCCATTGTAGGGTGCCCCCCCATGGGTGCCCTACACAGATACTCCTCCCTTGGGTGCCCCCCACCCCGGGTGCCCCCCTTCAGCCCCCCCCCATGGCTACCCCCCGCCTTGGGCGCCCCCCCTGACCCCCTCTCTCCCCCCCCAGCCCCATGGAGGCGCGCTTCACCCGGGCCAAGTCCCCGCTGCTGGAGCGGGCGCTGGCGCGGCCGCGGGGCGAGGTGGCGCTGGGCGCCTTCGCGCTGCTCTTCTCGGAGCTGGTGCAGTACTGCCAGCGCCGCGTCTACTCGGTGGCCGAGCTGCAGGCCCGCCTGGCCCGCCTGGGCCACCAGGTCGGCCTCCGCGTCCTCGACGCCCTGGTGGCCCGCGAGCGGGGCGGCCGCCGCGAGACCAAGGTGCTGAGCGCCCTCCTCTTCGTCAAGGGCCCCGTGTGGCGGGCCCTCTTCGGCAAGGAGGCCGACAAGCTGGAGCAGGCCAACGACGACCCCCGCACCTACTACGTGATCGAGAGGGAGCCGCTGCTCAACGCCTACATCTCGGTGCCGCGCGAGAACAGCACCCTCAACTGCGCCGCCTTCGCCGCCGGCCTGCTGGAGGCCGTGCTGGGCGCCAGCGGCTTCCCCGCCAAGGTGACGGCCCACTGGCACAAGGGCACCACGCTCATGATCAAGTTCGACGAGGCCGTCATCGCCCGCGACAAGAGCCTGGAGGGGCGCTGAGCGGGGCCGGGCGCGGGCCTGGGGGGCCTCGGGGTCCCTCGGGGTCCTGGAGCGCGATGGAGGCCCTCGGGGTTGTTCCTCGTCCCCCTCCTGGGCTCCTTTCCTTGGTTTTTGCCACTATAAATGGCCTCCTGTCCTCCCTGGTTGTCCTCGGCCTCCCCTGGAGACCCTTTAGTTGGTTTTTCTCACAATAAATGGCCTCTTGTCCTCCCTCACAGCCTTCGACACCATCCTTTGTCCTCCCTGGTGGATCCTCAGCCTCCCCTGGAGTCCCTTTAGTTGGTTTTCGTCACAATAAACAGCCTCTGGTCCTCCCTCACGGCCCTCGACAGTGTCCTTTGTCCTCCCTGGTGGTCCTCGGCCTCCCTCGAAGACCCTTTAGTTGTTTTTCATCACAATTAATGACCTCTTGTCCTCCCTTGGTGGGCTTTGGCCTCTACAGAGACCCTTTTGTTGGTTCTTGTCATAATAAACAGCCTCCTGTCCTCCCTCATGGCCTTCGACACCATCCTTTGTCCTCCAGGGTGGTCCTCAGCCTCTCAGAGGCCCTTTAGTTGGTTTTCATCACAATGAATGGCCTCCCATCCTCCCTCAATAGCCCTTGGCCTCTACAGATACCCCTTTGTTGGTTTTTATCAGAATAAACAGCCTCTTGTCCTCCCAGGTGGGCCTCAACACTGTTTCTTGTCCTCCCTGGTGGATCCTCAGCCTCCCCTGGAGTCCCTTTAGTTGATTTTTGTCACAATAAACAGCCTCTGGTCCTCCCTCACAGCCCTCGACACTGTCCTTTGTCCTCCCTGGTGGTCCTCGGCCTCCCTCGGAGACCCTTTAGTTGTTTTTTGTCACAATAAATGGCCTCTTGTCCTGCCTCATGGCCTTCAACACCATCCTTTGTCCTCCAGGGTGGTCCTCAGCCTCTCTCAGAGGCCCTTTAGTTGGTTTTCGTCCCAATAATTGACCTCTTGTCCTCCCTCGGTGGGCTTTGGCCTCTACAGAGCCCCTTCCGTTGGTTCTGGTCATAAAACACAGCCTCTTGTCCTCCCAGGTGGGCCTCAGCACTGTCCCTTGTCCTCCCCAGTGGTCCTCGGCCTCCCTTGGAGACCCTTTCGTTGCTTGACTCCCTCCAAGACCCTTCCGTTGGTCCTGGCCGTAGTGCACAGCCTCTGGTCCTCCCTCACGGCCTTCGGCAGTGTCCTTTATCCTCCCTGGCGGATCCTCGGCCTCTCTTGGAGCCATTTTGCTTGGTTTCCACCCAATACTCGGCCTCTCGGCCTCCCTGGTCCTCCTCGGCCTCCCCTGGAGCCCCTTCCCTCGGTTCCTGTCTCGGTGTCGCCCTCCTGGCCTCCCTCTGGGCCTCGGCGCTGGCCCTCGGCCTCCCCCCATGGGTGCCCTCGGCCTCCACGGGGACCTCGGAGCCCTGGTGGCCCTCGGCCTCTGTCCCTTGTCCCTCCTGGTGGGGGCTGGCCCCCCTGGGTTTTATTGGCCTTTGAGTGTTTTTTGGGGGGGTTTATTGGCCTTTTAGTGCTTTTTATTGTTTTTTTTTTGTGTTTTTTTTTTTTTTTGGCCTTTTATTGGGTTTTATTGGGTTTTATTCTGTTTTTGTTTTTTTTCTTTGTTTGTTTTTATATATATTTTTTAAATCATTTTTTTATTGTTTTCTATTTATTTATTTCTTTGTATCGTTTTTTATAGCTTTTTGTGTTCTATTGCTTTTTTTAGTTTTTTAATTCTTTCTTACTCGTTTTTTATATTTTTTTAATCTTTTATCGTTTTTTAATTTTTATTGCATTTTAATCTTTTATCACTTTTTTTAATTTATTCTTTTAACACTTTATCATTTTTTATCTTTTTTATCGTTTTTTATCGTTTTTATCATTTTTTACCTTTTTTTTTTTAATCGTTTTTTACCTTTTTTTATCGTTTTTTACATTTTTAAATCTTTTTTTACCCTTTTTTATCGTTTTTTATCATTTTTTGTCTCTGTAAGCAGCCTCCCATCCCACTCTTTCTCGGGGGGGGGGGGGTTGGGGACATCCCAGTCCCTCAGCACCATCCCTTGTGTCCCCCCCCCACTTGGGGACACCGGGGGGGTCCCTGGGGACCCCAGGAAGTCCCCCCCATCCCTGTCCCCGTCCCCCCCCCCCCCCCGAGCTGTCACGGGGCGGGTGGCCACATCCTGCCCCCCCCGCCCCCCCCCGCTTCTTCCTGCCCAAAATGCTGCGGTGGCACCAAGGGGGGGGGGGGGGGGGCACGTGGCTGGGGGTGGCACCGGGGGGGGGTGGCACGTGGGGGGGTGGCACTGGGGGGTGGTGGCACATATCGGGGGGGGTGACACGTGCAGGGGTGGCACCAGGGGGGGTGACATATGTCTGGGGGGGGCACTGGGGGGGTGGCACATGGGGGGGGGCACTGGGGGGGGTGGCACCCGTGGGGGGGGGTCGCCAGGAGGGTGTCTTGGGGGGGGGTGGCACAGGGGGGTGTCACTGGGTGGGTGTCACTCGTGGTAGGGGGGTGGCACCGGGGGGGGGGTGTCACACGTGTGGGGGTGGCACCCATGGGGGGGTCACCAGGGGGGTGGCACATGGCTGGGGGTGGTTACTGGGGGGGTGACACGTGCGGGGGTGGCACTGGGGGGGTGGCACCCGTGGGGGGGGGGTGGCACCGGTGGCACTGCAGCCATGGGCCAGGGCCGGGCAGGTGCTGAGGCGGGGGGCTGAGGGGGGGGGGGGGCGGTTTGGGGGGGGTCCCCGTGTCCCCCCCAACTCCCCCTGACCCATCCCTGTCCCCACAGGCTGGGGGGGGCCGTGGGGACCCCTCGGGACCCCCCCGGGGCTCTGCCTGCTGCTGGGGGCGGCTTTCGTGGCCTGGGGGCTGCTGCTGGGGGCCCTGCTGGGGCGGCGTGAGTGGGGGGGGGACATGGGGGGGGCTTGGGGACACTGGGGACAAGGGGGGGGATATGGGGGGGTGGGGACATGGGGGGGATGTAGGGGAGGGGGGGGACATGGGGGGACATGGGGGGGACGTGGGGACAAGGGGGGGGAACTGGGGGGGGTGAGGGGATGTGGGGGCATGGGGGGGGGAGGAGGTGACGTGGGGGGATTTGGGGACAATGGGGGGGGTTGTGGGGGGGGAGGGGGGACATGGGGGGGATTTGGGGACATGGGGGGGACATGGGGACATTGGGGACAATGGGGGGGGGATGGGGGGTGGGGGCGTGGGGGTGTGGGGACATGGGGGGGTGTAGGGGGGACACGGGGGGTGGGGGATGGAGGGAGATGGGGACATGGGGACACGGGGGGATCACGGTGTCACCGCCCCCCCCCCCCAGATGCGGCGCTGAGCCAGGAGCTGCGGAGCCTGAGGGAGAGCCAGGAGAGGCTGGAGGCCAACGGTGGGACTGGGGGGGCGGGGGGGGGCAAGGGGACAATGGGTGACAGTGGGTGACAATGGGTGACAGCAGGTGACACTGGGTGACAGGGGGTGACAGTGATAGTGGGTGACAATGGGTGACAGTGGGTGACAGTAGGTGGCAGCGGGTGACAGCGGGTGATGGGGTGATGTGGTGACAGGGGGGTGACAATGTTGACAATGGGTGACAGTAGGTGACAGAGGGTGACAGGGGGTGACAGCAGGTGACAGCAGATGACAGCGGGTGACAGTGGGTGACAGTGGGTGACGGGGGGTAACAATAGGTGACAGCGGGTGACAATGGGTGACAGCGGGTGACAGTGGGTGATGGGGCTGACAGTGGGTGACAGTGGGTGACGGGGGGTGACACTGGGTGACAGCAGGTGACAGTGTTGCCGTGCCACCCACAGGCTCGGCGCTGGCGCTGGTGCTGGCGGTGCTGGAGGGGAACCAGACACGGCTGCAGCAGCGCGGTGGGTGGCAGCGACCCCCCCGTGTCCCTGTGACCCCCCCCGTGTCCCTGTGACCCCCCCATGTCCCTGTGACCCCCCCATGTCACCGTGACCCCCCCGTGTCCCCAATGTCCCCCCCCCAGGCACGGCGACAGCGGCGCTGCTGGACGTGCTGGCTGCCAACCAGAGTGCCACCAGGATGGAAGGTGGGGACAGGGGCAGGGGGCAGGGTCGGGGTCGGGGTCAGGGTCAGGGGTCAGGGGTCAGGGGTCAGGGGTCAGGGGTCACGGGGTGCCGGCGCTGTCCCCGCAGTGTCGGGGACGCTGGTGGCCGTGTGGCGGGACCGCGACGCCACCCGCACGGCGCTGCACAGCCTGCTGCAGGCACTCTGGGCGCACAACGGTGAGGGGGGGCGAGGGGGGGGGGGGCAGCGGGGGGGGGGGCACCTGGGGGGGGACATCATGGGGGGGGGACAGTGGGGGGGGGCAACATGGGAGGGGGAGAACTTCATGGGGGGGGCACCTGGGGGGGCATGATGAGGGGGGACATCATGGGGGGGCAACGGGGGGGGCACCTGGGGGGGGATATCATGGGGGGGTACCATAGGGGGGGGTCATCGGGGGGGGGGACATCCATGGGGGGAGGCAAGCATGGGGGGGGAGCACCTGGGGGGGGACACCTTGGGGGGGAGGACAACATGGGGGGGAGACACCAAGGGTGGGGGGACACCATGGGGGGGGGGGATCTGGGGGGGGAACATCATCGGGGGGGCATCTGGGGGGGGCATGATGGGGGGGGCAACCATGGGGGGGGTCATTATGGGGGCAACGACATCGGAGGGGGACATCATGGGGGGGGGAGAATGGGGGGGTCATCACGGGGGGGAAACTGCAGGGGGGGACATCATGGGGGTGGGGGGGGACATCATGGGGGGGGCATTATGGGGGGGGACATCATGGGGGGGGGGTACACCATGGCGGGGGAGAACCACAGGAGGGGGACACCACTGGGGGAGGGGGGTCACAGGTGGTGACCCCGTGCCCCCCCCCCGTGCCCCCCCCGTGCCCCCCCCTCCCCGTGCCCCCCCCCCCCAGCCTCGGGGTGCCGCGTGTGCCCCCCCGGCTGGCGGCTGCACGGGGGGAGCTGCTTCCAGTTCGGCAGCGGCCCCGCGGGGTGGGCGCAGGCCCAGGGGGTCTGCAGGGGGCTGGGCGCCCACCTGGCCGTCATCGGGGACCCCCAGGAGCAGGTGAGCACCCATGGGTGCTGGGGGGGTGAGGGGGGGGGGGAAATCCCGCTGCAATAGGGTGGGGGGCACCCATGGGTGGGGGATGATGGATGCGGGGTGCTGGATGGGGGGGGTCTGTGGGGGGGAACGGAGGGTCGAGGGGGGGTATGGGGGGTTTGGGGGGGGTCCTTTTATTGTGTCCCCCCCCCAGGCCTTCCTGGCGGGGCTGGCCCCCCCCCACGACTCCTGGATCGGGCTCCACGACCGCAGCACCGAGGGCTCCTTCCAGTGGGTGGACGGCAGTGCCCTGAGCTACCGGTGGGGCTGGGGGGGCGCGGGGGGGCGTGGGGGGCATGGGGGGGTCCTGGGGAGCTGGGGGTTATAAGGGGCTGTGGGATTATTGGGGGGCTGGGGGATTACGGGGGGTATGGGGGGCTGGGGGGCTGGGGGATTATGGGGGCTATGAGGGGCTGTAGGGTTAGTGGGGGCTATGGGATTATGGGGGGTTGTGGGATTATGGGGGGGCTATGGGATTATGGGGGGCCTATGGGATTATGGGGGGGCTGGGGGATTATGGGGGGTATGGGGGGATTGGGGGGCTATGGGATTATGGGGGAGCTATGGGATTATGGGGGCTATGAGGGGCTGTAGGGTTAGTGGGGGCTATGGGATTACGGGGAGAACGGGATTATGGGGGGGCTATGGGATTATGTGGGGGCTATGGGATTATGGGGGGGCTATGGGATTATGGGGGGTTGTGGGATTATGGGGGGCCTATGGGATTATGGGGGGTTGTGGGATTATGATGGGGCTGGGGGATTATGGGGGGTATGGGGGGTTGGGGGGCTATGGGATTATGGGGGAGCTATGGGGTTATGGGGGGCTATTGGATTATGGGGGCTATGAGGGGCTGTAGGGTTAGTGGGGGCTATGGGATTATGGGGGGTTGTGGGATTATGGGGGGGCTATGGGATTATGGGGGGGCTGGGGGATTATGTGGGGGCTATGGGATTATGGGGGGGCTGGGGGATTATGGGGGGCTATGGGATTATGGGGAGAACGGGATTATGTGGGGGCTATGGGATTATGGGGGGCCTATGGGATTATGGGGGGCTGGGGGATTATGGGGGGTATGGGGGGTTGGGGGGCTATGGGATTATGGGGGAGCTATGGGATTATGGGGGCTATGAGGGGCTGTAGGGTTAGTGGGGGCTATGGGATTATGGGGAGAACGGGATTATGGGGGGGCTATGGGATTATGGGGGATTGTGGGATTACGGGGGCCTGTGGGATTATGTGGGGGCTGTGGGATTATAGGGGGGGTGGGATTATGGGGGGGCTGTGAGTTTATGGTGGTATGGGGATTGGAGGCTGTGGGATTATGTGGGAGCTATGGGATTATAGGGGGGCTATGGGGATTGTAGGGTTAGTGGGGGCTGGGGAGGCTATGGGATTATGGGGGGCTGTGGGATTATGAGGGTCTGTGGGATTATCGGGGAGCTGTGGGATTATTGGGGGCTGTGGGGGCTGTAGGGTTAGTGGGGGGTATGGGGGGCTGGGGGGCTATGGGATTATGGGGGTTATGGGGGCTGTAGGGTTAGAGGGTGCTATGAGATTGGGGGGGGCTATGGGGGTCTGGAGGGCTATGGGATTATGGGGGTCTATGGGATTATGGGGAGCTATGGGATTATGGGGGACTGTGGGATTACGGGGGGCAATGAGATTATGGGGGGGCTATGGGATTATGGGGTGCAATGGGATACGGGGGGCAATGGGATTATGGGGGGGCTATGGGATTACAGGGGGCAATGGGATTATGGGGGTCTATGGGATTACGGCGGCTCTATGGGGTCAGAGGGCTCTCTGTGGTTATGGGGGGGGGGCTATGGGGTAGGGGTGCCGCCCCCTGACCCCCCCCCTCCCCAAATTCCCCCCCCCCCAGGAACTGGCGCTGGGGGCAGCCGGACGAGGCGGGGGGGGGGCGAGGACTGCGTGGCCATGGACCCCCGGGGGGCGTGGGGGGACCGGCCCTGCGCCGCCCCTCCCCGGGGGGGTGGGTGTGCGAGCGGCCATGGGGGTGCTGAGCCCCCCCCCCGACACCCCCCCGGAACCCCCCCCCCAGAGCTCGGGGACAATAAAATCTGTCTGGGACACCTGGGGACAGCCTGGGGCGCTTGGGGACACGGGGGGGGGGCGTTTGGGGACACGGGGGGGGGCATTTGGGGACACCGGGGGGCATTTGGGGTGCATGGAGACACCGGGGGGGGGGCACTTGGGGACACGGGGGGGGGGGCATCTGGGGACTTGGGGACACCGGGAGGGGGCACTTGGGGCACTTGGGGACAACGGGAGGGGGCATTTGGGGCGCTTGGGGGGGGCATTTGGGGACACTGCAGGGGCATTTGGGGTGCTTGGGGACACCGGGGGGGGGGGCTTTTGGGGACAGCGGGGGGGCATTTGGGGTGCATGGAGACACCGGGGGGGGCACTTGGGGACACGGGGGGGGGGCATCTGGGGACTTGGGGACAGGGGGGCATCTGGGGACACCAGGGGGGCATTTGGGGCACTTGGGGACACCGGGGGGGCATTTGGGGTGCTTGGGGACACCGGGGGGGCACCTGGGGCACTTGGGGACACGGGGGGGGGGCATTTGGGGACACCGGGGTGGCACTTGGAGCACTTGGGGACACTGGGGGGGCATTTGAAGTGTTTGGGGACACTGGGAGGGGGCATTTGGGGACACCGGGGGGGGCACTTGGGGCACTCGGGGACACTGGGGGGGGGCATTTGGGGCACTTGGGGAAACCAGGTGGAGGCATTTGGGGACAGCGGGGGGGGCATCTGGGGACTTGGGGACACCGGGGGGGGCATTTGGGGACACCGGGGAGGGGCACCTGGGGGCTTGGGGACAGGGGGGCATCTGGGGACACCGGGGGGGCATTTGGGGCACTTGGGGACACCGGGGGGGGACATTTGGGGACACAGGGGGTGGGACGCCCCCCCCGCCCCGCACCCCCCCCCCCCTCAGGACCCCCAAACCCCACAGACGCGAGGGGGGCTCCGTGGAGTGGTTTATTGGGGGGGGGGCACAGGGGGCGGGGTCACAAAGGGGGCGGGGCCACGGCTGTGAAGGGGGCGGGGTCAAGGGAGGGTCACGGGGGGGGGACATCGGTGACCCCCCCCAGCTGGGCGACCTCCGCCCGCAGCGCGGCCTCCTGGGCTCCCTCCTCCATCCTGAAGCGGCTGCCTGCACAGACCAGTACGGACCAGTATGGACCAGTATGGACCACTACGGGCCAGTATGGGCCAGTACGGGCCAGTATGGACTAGTACAGATCAGAATGGGCCAGTATGGACCAGCCAGAGTCCCAGCTGGCGCCCCAGTCCATCCTCACTGGGACCCCAGTCCCTCCCAGTTTGGGACCCCAGTCCCTCCCAGTTTGGGGTCCCAGTCCCTCCCAGTTCAGGACCCAGTCCCTCCCAGTTCAGGACCCAGTCCCTCCCAGTTTAGGATCCCAGCCCCTCCCAGTTCTGGTCCCGCTCCATCCCCCCTGAGGCCCCCCCCTCGCTCCCCCAAGTCCCTCCCAGTGCTCCCAGTGCTCCCAGTGCTCCCAGTACCTTCCAGGTGCAGCCGCCCCACCTCGGCCCCCAGGCGCTGCGCTGCCACCTCCCGCTGCCACCCTGCAGGACGGGGACTTGGGGACACCCCCAGGGGCCCCATGCCCCCCCCCCATGTCCCCCCCCATGTCCCCATGACCCCCCCTAATGTCCCCAAAGTCCCCCCCATGTCCCCACGCCCCCCACGCCCCCCATGACCCCCCCATGTCCCCCCCCGTCCCCAATGTCCCCCCATGTACCCCATGCCCCCCCCATCCCTGTGTCCCCCCCCCATGTCCCCCCTTTGTCCCCCCACGTCCCCACGCCCCCCCCATGTCCCCCCCCACACCCCGTGTCCCCCCCGTGTCCCCTCCATCCCCAAGCCCCCCCGTCCCTGTGTCCCCCAATGTCCCCCCGTGTCCCCCCCATGACCCCCCCATGTCCCCAAAGTCCCCCCCCATGCCCTCCATGTCCCCCCATGCCCCCCCATCCCTGTGTCCCCCCCACGCCCCCCCATGTCCCCAATGTCCCCATGTCCCCCCCATGCCCCCCATGTCCCCAACCCCCCCCCATGCCCCCCCATGTCCCCAAAGC